>NW_024581137.1:26917150-27043438 GCF_017639235.1 Corvus kubaryi | reverse complement strand
CCGCGGGCGGAGCCGCCGCCACCCCGGGTCCCGCCGGGTCGGGGCTGCGCGGCTGCGGGAGGCGGAGCCGGGGCCGGGGCCGGGGCGCTGGGGGCGGCGGCGGAGCGGCGGCAGGTGGCAGGTAGGGCCCAACCCGAGGTCGCGCGGCAGCGGTGCCCAGCGGAACCGTGAGCGGAATGTGACTCCTCGCGAAGAAGGGGCTGCTCGGCACGCGTGGAATCGCGTCTGCAGCTGCGGAGGATCCTCGCCGTGCCCAGTGCGCTGGGATCGGCCTCACCTCAGGAGTCACGGCGGGCCTCGGGGTCACGGCAGCAGCACTGGGCCGGCATCGCCTCCCCAGCGCTGCTGGAAAGGGCGGAGTGGGGCTGGTGTGGTGGGAGCCCGTGTGTGGATCCGTGCAGGATCACTTGTGTGACGGGGCTGGTGCCGAGCCCGAGGCGTTGCTGTGCCGTGCACTCGCAGTCGCCCCGTTGGGTCGGTGTCCGAAGCGCGAGGGCTAGTTACAGGCACAAGCCTTGTGTGCGCAGGGCTGCTTTGTGGCTGTAGCTGTTCAGCAAAGCTCCTCTAGCCTGCATCTGACCGTGACGGTCAGTGCCTGGTGATGTTGAGGCCATCCGTTCTCCAGGCAGGCTCTGGAGGCTTCTCATGTGGCTACCAGGCAAATATTTGACATCTGCAACCGCTGTGTCTGGAGGAGCTGTGGCCACTGCTAATTTTCTAGATGTGTGACCACAGCAAAAAGTTGAAAGAGTGCCCTGAGCTGAAAGCCTTCCATTTACAGAGATCTGATCCAATTTCATATCCCCATTCATGCATATAATTGTAGCTATTGTTCTTTTGTTTGGCTTTTTCTTTATATTGGGAAATATAAAGCTTGGCTTTGTGCTGATGCTCAGTCTGCACTAACGTTCACTTTATAGTGGCAGACTTGCATTGCTGACAGATTCAAATTATGCCTAAAGTGTGCAAACAAGTTGCATCTACCTAATTAGGACAAATTAGAAATAAACTGATTTCATGGTGTGAACAGAGCACAGTTGCACTGATTTACTGTTTTCTAAGCTGGCTTCCTCAAACTGTTGAAGGACTAAAGCTTTGTCTGCAGTATCATAATCCTGTGCAGCAGATCAGGCTAGGGAAAAAGAGAAAAAAAAGTGGCTTTACTCAGTCTGCAGATAAAAAAATGTCTTCACGCTGCATCATGTCAGCTCTGTTTTCAAAATATTGGTTTCTTCTACTTAATATTCTAGAACAGTTTCATCACAATATATTATCACAGATTGTTGAAAAGCATTGTTCTGAAATATTTTCAATTTTTTCTGTTGTTTTAATAATGTCTGTTGGAGTACTTAGGTTTAATTCATCTCGATTGACAAGTGTGATGATGCTATTGACTTTTAAATGGCAACAAGAAAAAAGTGAGTTAGCAAAAACCAAAGTTTCATTTAGGTAACTGTTGCATCTAGTGATAGTGTTTTTTACTGGAAGATTGCTTAGTTCTCAGCTTTGGTGGTCGTAAAAATGATTTTGAAAGATCTGCAGTTCATGTTGCATTGTCAGTATCAAATCAAACTCCACAGTGAGTGACTAGCTTAGGCTATAATTCAGTTAATTGTTATTTTATGGCTTTAAATGGTTTATTTTTGCAATTAAAAAGAAAATTTGCCGCTGTATTATTTTTCCATGTGTTCCAGATACTGTTCCTCCGAAGTTCAACATTGACTTGGTTGTAGCACTGCTGAGGCAAGAAAATGCTAAGGACATCTGTGTCATCCAGCTATCTCCAGAAATAAAATACTGTGATTATTTTATAATTGTGAGCGGATTTTCAACACGACATCTTCATGCAATGGCAAATTACATGCTGAAAATGGTAAGACAGTTCTTGCTGCCCTCTCTGGGTTTTGGGAATGGTTTTAAAAGTTGTGAAAGGAATTTCGCCAGGATTGCATATGTAGGAGTGTACCAGGTAAGATGAAACTGATGACGTTATGTAATTTAGTCCTGAATACATCTAGCAAGTAACTGTTTTTCCTTTAGCAGCAGTACACAAAATATAGGTAATATGTTTTAGAAACAGACCTCTCTGTATGTAGAACACTGGGGACATCGCAGTTGGGTGGCTAGAACATGAGTGATGTGAGATGGTGTTGACAATTTATGTCTGCTTTTATTTTCATCCAACAAGCACCACTGCTTTTCCCAGTCATTCAAAATAGCTTTATCTGACTGTTCTCAAACCCTAATCCTTAAATTTTCCATGTTCTCAGGTATATTGTAAGGCTGGAAAAAATACGGCCTCTTAAGAGGCACAGGATCCCCTCATGAGCTTAAAGCAAACTGGTAGTTAGTAGTCACCCTGCTGTGTGTGTGCTGCAGGAGAGGAGAAGCAGCAGCCATCCTTGCACAGAAATCCTGTGCTGTTTGGCTATGGAAGAAAGGGAACTTTTCAGTACAGAAATAGAGGTCAGAATTAAATTACAGATAGATCTTAGGGATGAGGACCAAACTCAGGGAGGGAGAAACTTTATTGCCAGAGAAGAGCCATGCAACTGTTAAAAAGCACAGCATGGGAAATATGAGCAGCCCCCATCTCAGTCAGCTGTCTGTGCTCAGCCTGGAGTTTGCCTTCTCACCACCCACTTTCTTTCCCTTCCTGACCCTGTTTTTCCTTTCACTCCTGGTTTTACTTTCTTCTTTCCAGTCCCATTGGTTTCAGCTGTGAGGCTTGTGGGGGAAAAGGAGAGTGGGAGAGATGGTTTAGCTTTTCAGGGCCTTTCTGAGCAAGTATGGGGAGTTTCTTGTGTTCTCTGCAGAAACTGATGCATCTTTGCAAACCAAAATTTTGCCTTAAGCTGGAAGTTGCGTTAATGTGATTTGAGTATTCTAAATCTAAGTGCTTAATATGTACTCTGTTGTATAACTTGGTAGTCTCGGGAGCTTTACATTTCCCCCCAGACCAGGAGAAATCAATGAATACCACCTACCCTGCAAACACATGGCTGCAGCCTCTGGTGGCTGTAAAATCAGCAACTTCGCAAGGGCAGAGCCTCTTGGGAGACATGGTGTCCCAAGAGGGCATCCTGAGAAACTGGGAAGCCTGGGCAAGTACTTGGGAGTGGCTGAGCTCATCTCACACTGAAAGTTTGCTAGGTAAAAAGTAGCTGAAGCTTAAGATGTAAAGCAGAGCAGGTGCTCCAGAGCGCTGCCAGGCAGCTGTTAAGCTTTAGTACCATTCCTAAACTCTTATGATTTACTCACAGTAAAACACAGAGGTGCTCAGGTATAGCATGAGGTCTTCCTGCTTTGCTTCCAGGAGCTTGTAAATGGCAAAGCCCCACATCCCCATCTGGTTTCATGTTAGAGGAAGAAGCTAACACTTGGCTTTATTGTCATCTGTTCACCTGACACAGCTTCTAAAGATGAGGCTTGGAAACATGTAACAGGTATCAGCCTTTGCAACCTGATGATAGCTGATGGCAGTGCACACAGGGCTTTTTAGCATTTTGAGCAGACTGTTGGAGTCTTTTGAAGATATCTCACAAGCCGTCTTAAAGAAAAGAAGGTAGAACTAGTTCTGAGTTACCATTTTGAAAGTTTTCCGTGCTGGTTTGCAAATTAGGGTCATTACCCAGCAGCTAACATTGTGTGGAACAACCAGGAACAGCTGCATTTTGTGATAATTGCATTCCCAGTGAAGTGGGACTCATTTGCCAGCCAGCCATTGCTTGTACATGTTATTTTGTGTTCTGTCTTCCATGACAGAAAGGGCTGTTGGAGCCATATCTATGGATACTCCTTGTAGAGGAACAAGTAGGTTATGGCCAGGTCTGAAAGTGACCCTACTTCAGCCTCGAGTTGTCAAATTTCTCCAGCTCTGGTGGGTGCTTGGGTTCTTCATGTACTGGCTGGGGAGAGCTGAGCGTCTCAAACCATGTGCTGCATGGGGAGCTACCCACTTTCCCTGGCTGACTGCATGCAGTCCTGCTTTGAGCTGCCCCCTCTCCCGCAGCAGTTCCCAGGTGGAAACCTGTGTGCTGGTCGTGCTTCCCCCCAGCTTGCAGCAAGCGTTGGGCACGTGCCCTCAAGAGACAGGAGGCTGGTTTGAGTGCCTTCCTCATGGCAGGGGATGAAACTTCTTTTTGCCCTGCTCCCTTCCATCTGAGAAGAGAATAAGCTCAGCATCTCCATTTCTGCGTCCTCAACCTGCCAGTGTAAACCACCATTTATTATCGGAAATAAAACAAGGTGGTGGTGGCAGCTGTAGGGATCCAGTAACTGAAAGACTACTGTACGCACTTGTATTTAGTATTCATCTTGATAAAATATACCTACAAAATTCTTGGACAACTGTATGGGAATCCAGAGCATTAGAATTTCAGATTTGAGAAATCTGTGCCTATTTTCCACTACTGCAAGTGTATATTAACCTTTTTCTTTTGTGCAGACCCCAGAACCAACATGAAGTAATCTAACCCATTTAAGCTTTAAAACAACTCAGCAAAGTCAAGCTTCTCTGTTAAGTTTGAGTGCTTTTGAGTAAATGCAAAAGATTTAGTTTTCTGCCATTCATTTTTTTTTCTCAGTACAAGCATCTCAAAGAAGATGGTGGTCCTCATGCTCAGATTGAAGGAAAAGAGACAGATGACTGGCTGTGCATTGATTTTGGTAAATATTTGTGAATCTGACAAAAACAAAGTTTGCATGAGCTCTTTGTTGACAGAAGTATCTCACCATGAACCCTGGTTGCTGTGGAAAGTTCACAATATTCTGCTGTCGGGAATTCCCATTGTTGCTTGAACTCATTGAGATATTAAATGATTTTCCACTAAGTATCTTTGGCACTGAGAAAAAACAGTAGCCACTCTTCAGTGGCTAAAACAGGTCCTAATAAATTGAAGATAACAACAGTGGGGGGAAAAACCAGCTACTTCAGTCAGTTTCCTCAGGTTTCTGTAATCCGTGTTTGGGTAAATGGGGGCTCATTGTACACTGCCTTAGCAGTGAACTATTAAACAGACTTTTTCACTGTCCAGATCATACCATGACATGGGGTTAAACCTCAGTCCTAAGAAATCGAGTTTAATTCTTTATTCTACAAGTGTGAAACTCTACACAAATATAAAAGACTGCATTCAAAAAGCTTTTCTCCTTCACTGCTACTTTTAGAATCTCACACCCTGGCTTGATGTTTTGACCTAAAAGAGTGCATGGATGAGTGAAGAGCACTGCAACCACTGATGTTCAGCCTTGGTTACTTAACTATAATAATTATTGACAGTAGTAACTGAAAATGAATTGGAATTTAAGGGTATAACTACAAAGAAGTGCATTAGATGAACACTGAAATTAACATTCTCTACTGTTTGCACAGAATTAATGAAACCAGAAAAACTTACTACATCAAAGTTTGGACCTATTTCATTGTAAAAACCACCTGTGAAGTATGAGCTACACACCTAGGAAAAATTACTTGGCTTTTGCTGAATGTTGTTGGCAATACAAGAAAGCTGAAAATCCATCTGTCACCTTGGGGGACTCTTTCAAGTAAAATTCCTTTTGACTGTCTTCTGTCCCATAGAAGTCATAATTTCTTTGATTTGGAGTCTGTGATAGTGCCTTATTTTAAAGTATTGTGCCTCATATTTTGTTACTGTAGTCTTGGGAGTCTTTTGACCAATTCCTAACACTGCTTGAGAACTGGAAGCAGCAGCTTAGGAAGGGACCTTTACCAGCTGACATGTTGTATCTATCCATAAAAGGGGTGGAAGACTTGAACTCCTTGGTCAGCTGAAGGTGTAGTAGTTCTTTACTGTTCCCATTAATTTATTGTGAATTTCTGTTCTGTGCAGGTGACATAGTGGTGCATTTCATGCTGCCAGAGACACGAGAAGTTTATGAATTGGAGAAGCTGTGGACTCTTGGTCCCTATGATGACCAGTTAGCACAGATGACTCCACAGTCCCTGCCAAAAGACTTTATATTTGGACTGACTCCTAACAGCAGTGATCATCTTGAGACAAGAACTTAAAGCAGCTACTGCATGGAAAGAGAATGAGTGTGCCTGAGGCATAAGTCTTGGGAACTGACTGAGTAGTCAGTACAATTGATCAGTACAAAACAGTGTTTTTTATTAGATGTGCCTAGGTAGAGTTCTGAACAAGCTAAGGTGAGCAGAATAACAGAATCATTAAGATTGGAGAAAGCCCTTAAGGTAAGAGTCCTTAAGATAAGAGTCCAACCATGAAATGTCAAAGAAGGAGTCCTATCAGAGCTTCCCAGGGGAGCCACTGTCTTAGTGGAG
Organism: Corvus kubaryi; assembly: GCF_017639235.1. Classification (NCBI taxonomy): domain Eukaryota; kingdom Metazoa; phylum Chordata; class Aves; order Passeriformes; family Corvidae; genus Corvus; species Corvus kubaryi. The sequence goes on along the minus strand of NW_024581137.1, from coordinate 27,037,134 downwards.
TTTGCAGTGACAAGAATGGGGCAAAGACAGGTTCTTAAGCTGGAAATCATGCTCAGCCTCTAGAGCAATTGTTTTTCTAATATTTTTGAAAGACACCCTATAGTAGCACTGCAAAACAGACTGGAGTGCTGCAAGAAAAAACTGTGAAGTAGTACAGTTGAGATGATGCTTCTTGTGTTAAGCCGTTTGCTTCTGGTCACAATAAAGGAAGTCATGGTCTGAAGGGGGACAGAAAACAGACTGCTGTTACTGAGAATATAAAAGCCAAGAGCAGCAGTGACAAATAAATGTGCTTTGAGTTATCAGAGCAGTAAATCAGTTTTCCAGCCAAGGCAAACCTGGTTTTAATAATAATAAACAAGCCCTGAACTGAAGTGCGTCAATTACTTGTTTTCATGTTAAAGCATTCAGCTCATTCTGCATGTGCAGTTGACTCCTCTCCTAGTTTTTCACTCACCTGCTTTCTGAAAAGGGACGCTGACACAACACACTATGGCAGTGCAAACCTTCAACTCTCTGAAGTGGCGAAAAAGAGTGAAGCTCTTGGTCACTGAGCATTATTTGCTGCTAATGGACTGTTCAGCACTTTCAGAAGTCATTGTGCAGTATGTTCTTAGCATGACTGATGCATGGCCTGATAACCAGTTAGAAGAGCTTCAAGGTGGTAACCAACCTGTGTAAGACAAGATGCTTTTCTCTACTTCAGGGCAGGGGTTTCATCACTGGGTTAGGATCTCTTCCTCCTGGAGAAGTTTGCTCTGCCATGTATCAGAAAGCAGAAACAGGAGATCCTGAGGGTAATCACCTTTTTCTCCCCATAGCCCCACAAATTACTGCAAGCCCTGTCTGCATCTCTGCCCTGCTGTTTGTAATGCTCAAAGTGAGCCTGGTTTTTGTGCCTGTAGCTGTGTTCAGGAGGAAGTATGTGTGCTTGTTTAAAAAAACCCAAACAAACCGAAACCCACTTCTCCCTCTATTTCATGCCATGTTTTCTTGCTGTGTCTAACCTCTGTTCTTTCAGGGATGACTGCCTCCAAGTTCACCTGCTCTTTGATACAAGGCAGCAGATAGTTCTGCAGTTAAGCAAAAGGTATTTTTTAAGTGTAGTTAAGCCATGCGGATGAAACATCTTTGCCCACAAAACAAATATTTTGTTGGGAAATACAACTACAGAGAAAGGTTTTCAAAATGCTTCATGATACTTCTTGAAAGTATCACATGGGAGGAAGATAACCTTGGATGTCTTACAGCCTGATGGGTTCTAAATCAGGCATTTCCTCCTAGGAGGGATGCGTAGGAGTAACTTTGACTCATTCCCTGAAACATTTGCCTTTTACTGCTGCTGTGGATAAGTAATATGTGATGAATAGAGGTAGGTTCAGCAGTCACTATGCCATTATATGAACCCACATTTAGTAACTAGAACCACATACAGTGTCCTATCTGAAAGAGCAGTAACAAAAGGAGTACCTAGAAATAGCAGTAAGAGAGGGAGCAGCCGTGTGAGCAGGCTAGGATTCTTAGAGGTGAAAAGGGGTACTAGTCTGTAAGACAAGACAGAAAAAATGAAAACAGAGGAGACAAAACCCAGTAAAATAAACAAATGTAACTGACTTAACTGCCAAAGCATATTGTGAAAAGGAGTTCTGTGAACATCCACTGGTTGCTATTAAACAATCAGAACTGCCAGCTCAGGGAAAGAACTTGGTCTTCATCCATTTAACAGAAGCATTTCTAATCTCTGCTGAGCTACTGCAATGCCCCAACCACGTTACCTGCCAGCCTTGTGAGACTATGGCCTGAGACTCCCTAGAAGCTGGGACAAAGGAATTAACCCAGAGAACCTGGACGGTCAGTACTGTGCAACACTAGAGCCCTTTTGGAAAGAAAACATTTGGGAGTGATTCCTGTTGGATAGATAGGTGATTTCTGAGTAAAATAAAAATACCAAGCAACTTATGCAATGGCTCTGTAGATTCAGCATTCAGTCCTCCTGGACAGGTGCATGTAGGTTTGGCTCTGTGAAGGATCCCTTGACGAGATGAACAGGAGAAACCACTAAGTGAAACTTTTGTCATAATTTCACTGATTTCCTGCACTGCATCTGAGTAACTTTGTTTTCAAGCAGAGTGTGTGTCCTTCACTTGAGCTAACATCTGTTACAGCCCAGCCTGAGTGCTTTCTCAACAGTTTTTCATGTTTGTTTAAGAATCCTACACCCTAGTGCCATATCAAGCCCAGGCTGTCTTGCACAGCATACATGCTCCAGTTAATGGAAACTGATACAAAGAGCGCATGCCTTGGAAATTGCAGCTTAAGAAGAAAAGCTCTGGAAGGTTAGAAGCAAATAAAAATGTCATGATTAAGCAAATGCTTAAAACAGGGGTTGAGCTGTCACAAATGCACCAGCAGTACAGAGCAAGGCTTGACTTTTTATGTTGCTCAAATGGCAGGGTGCTTGTTCTGAGAAGAAAGCTCGATATTGACGTGGAGAAATGAGCTTACCCTGTGAAATGCAGTACTCTGCAGTGCCTTCTACAGACATAATTTCACAATTCCCTCTTTCTGCTGGTTGACCCCAGGAAATGAGCTATGAAGACAAGTAGGAGGGTGCACTAGTTCAGAAAACAAGTTGGGTTTTCCAATTCTCTTTAAAAAGATACAGAATTGTGTAATTCATGATGCTCCTTCATTCCCCAGCTCCTCCCTCTCACGTGAAAGCATGCACCAGTTAAACATCTGGTCTCATTTCTACTCCAAATAATGTTAATAAGGATTTAATGGAGGGGTGATACCACCTCACTGGCAAGTGGTGTGTCTGGGTGGTCATGGTTGGGGTAAGACACAGGTTGCCAACACTTTTGTTTGCTAGTGTGACTGGTTCTGCCTGTCCAAGCTTCTAGGGCCACATTCATTACAAAGCTTCATCACTCCAAGACCACCCCAGTAAAGACTGGGTAAAAATCTGCCTCCCCTCCCCCCCACCCCACAAAGAAATTACTGCATTTCTGATCTCCTTCATGTTTGCTGTGACAGTCAGGGCTGTCAAGTCCACGTTCCTTCCACAGCAAATCAGCCTAAGCAAATGGTGCAAGGCGAACCATGAACCAAATATTGTCCTACAGACTTGTAGGGCGTTGTTAGATGGAAAGGAGATGAATTACAAGCCACAGAAGTCACTGCTTGGTTTAGGAAGTGCAAACATTGTAACCTGGCTGTCCTAGCAGCTATGGAATACCTGTAGGTTACTGTTCATCCTTATCCAGTTATTACGGACAGAAAACCAGCTTGATCAAAGCACTGCAAACACTCAGGACAGTCTGTCCCTATGCCTCGTTAATTTAAAAAAACACCACACAACTTTATCTGATGATAGGAGTTAAACTCTTTATTCCATTCAGAGGCATCTGGCAAGTAGAGCTGCATTGGGGGGCACATTACAGATGAAAAATGATCCATACTTTGTGGATATTGAAATCATTTACAGTATTTACTTTCTAGCTATTCCCAAATACTCCAAATTACCAAGTCTCAATTGAAAAGAAAAACATGAGATACCATATTAAGTCTAGAAATTTAAGAGAGATGACAGTATTTAAATCAGCAGATGCAAATGCAGCGCCTATCTGTAAAGTAATTTTTAATGGAAAATAATGAAGTCAAATCCTTCTCAAATGTTAAGAAAGGAACGTCCGACTGACTTAAGCCTCAACAAAAATTAAAATGCTATGTACTTTCCATACTTCAGTAATTTTAAATTCATTGTAAGAAAAAAAAATTATCCTAAAGGCTAGATGAAGGTCACTGTCAAAAAAGGAAAAGAAACTCATTTTTCTTTGCTAAAACTAGAACATAAGTTTGTGGTTTTTAAACCAATTAGTAAAGAAGAGATGCAGGAAAAACACTTCAGACCATTTTCAAAATTATCTAATCTGTACAACAATGATCTTTGGGAAAATTATCTAGTCTATGTAGTAATGCCTCTATTTCAACATGAACCTAAGAGGTAGATAACAAAATGATGAAACAAATGTTTTTGCTCGCTGTGCCCCTCAAATCAGTGCAGCATGGTGATTCTGATCATCTCATGCACAAAAAAACATCACAAAAAAAGGTTCAGAGGTAATAGCATGGCTCTGTCGACCACACACACACAGGCGCGCACGCGCACACACACACACACAGCAGTCTTTATGCACCATGTGTTGCCACATTTTTTTTTTCTTAAACTGAGGTAGACTGAAGTTTATTGTAGAAACTTGAATGTGTCACTATTACCACAATCATCATTCAAATTACATTTGGAAATTAAAAAATTTGGTAACTTTCCTGTTATCCCTGCCTTTTGACATTTTTTTGTTCTCCTCTAATGGTTGGTTGCAGAACGTGCATAAATCCTGCTGCATCTATTATAAGCCAGGCTAGAGAGGTTGCTGTTTTGTTTGTTTTTTTTCTTGTAATCATTTTCAAAACCTTCAAAGTGGCTTAGTGTGGCCCATAACAGCGGCTGGATATGTAAACTTAGCCTTTCATTATCTTTCAATGTGATCAAACACTGTTTGACCTTCCCCCATCGTGGTAACTGAAAGCAGTATGATGTGATCTGCAGACAGCAGAGACCCTCCTGGCCTCAAAAATGCTCCAGCAGATCAAGTGTTCTATCAAACTGAAGATGAAGCTTGCTCTTTGAACAAAATGGCAAAGTCCAAATGGGCTGCAAATGGTTAAATGTAGCATTATTAGGTAGTGATGGTCAAAGGCACAAAGGGTTCATGCATTCAATCAAGTAGCACAAAAAAAAAAATTCAGCCTCTTGCAGCCTTCTAAATTTTTCCCCCAACCCCAGCCTCTTGCCATCACTTCCTTGTCCTGTTCCCAAAAAAGTACCGTCACAAACTTTTTCATCCCATCTTAAAAGAAAACTAAACGGCATTGCTGCTATCAGAATGTTGGCATCATTCACTATCTTTTGAACATTCACTGAATTTTTTTTTTAAACAAATGATGGTGTTGAAGCCCTCAGGAAATCTGAGGCTGTGTTTTTTTTACCCACCTTACTCCCATCAGCCAGCAGCTAGAAGTGCTCTACTATATTTTTCCCCGATAAGTCTGTAGTACTCCTGGCTGGTGGCTGATCAAATTTTAATTTTTTTTAAAAAAATAAAATGCTCAAGAACTATTAGCTTTATAAAGTATACAAAATACCAAAAAAAAAAAGCAAAAAAGGAACAATTTCTCATTGAGGTACTAAATGCCTGAGGTAGTTTAGTAAAATGCATATTTATCTTTTTATGCCCTGGCCAACACCATTCAACACTTCCCTTAGGTTATTCATGGCAGTGTTATGTAAAAATGCAACCAAATTCTTTTTAAAAAATGCCACTTGTTTCAACATTGGGACTAACACTTAAACTCTTGTCAATACCCTTGCTCTAACCCTAGCCCACCCGCAATCCCACCCTCCAAATGTGTTTCTTCTTTTACAACTGGACCTATAAGAGCAATGCCTTTTCTTTGTTTTTTTTGTTGGTTTTTTTCTTTTCTTTTTTTTTTTAACCAGTGAACTCAGAAGAGAAAGCTTCATTAAACCAAGTTCTAAAATTGTTGGGGAATAATAAGAACAATAAAAAAGACTAACGAGTTTATGTTAAATTGTGAGAATAGAACAAAAGGGAAGTGAAGGGGTCCTTATTTTAAAGCTGGGTTTCAAAAGTTTGAGAGAGCCTAAAGAATACATTCTCAGAGACAGCGTTCAACGGTTGCCTGGTCCTCGAACAGGTGATTGGCTTGGTGGATCTTCTGCATAAATCTTCAACAGGTGCTCACCACCTGTCTCTCGTCGCACAGTCTGTCTTTGGTCTGGCATCTGTCTCTGATGGGCCATTTCCTAAACCTTTATTTCCGTCTTGGCTGAGGCTGTCCGCTTTGCAATGTTTTTTGCTGTTGCTGCTGCCTTCTTACCTGAGCCAGTATTTCCTGAATTTTTCTCTGAGCAAGCTGAAGGACACAAGAAGAAACAACCCATCATGATGCCATGCTGCAGTGACTGCTGTTTACAACCAACAAGAGATGCTACTGGGATTAAGAAAATCTGGAATAACTAAATCCCTAGTACCGACAAGCTTACTTGTTAATTAAAATACACTTGGAATTAATCATGAAGTACAACCCAAATTTTAATTTTACTTCCCTTTTCACCTACCACAAGTACTCGCATGGTCAGTTTTCAGATCTGTTATATAGAAAGCATGAGAATAGGGAGATGACTACCAATGTTGAGATTACTGAAGCTACAGCCTGCATTTTACTCCTCAGGAAATACTAATCTTTTATAAGAACCACTGTTTTAATAAAAGAGCGTACAAATTTTTTATACACTGGGATATCCAGAAGGTCAGACTTACACGACTGCCCACCCACCTGATCTCCTTTCTGAACTATAAGCCACCTGTAGCAAAGTATCAAAAGAAATAAGTCTGAGTTAAGTGAAGGAAGGAATCTTGTGATCATTTTATTTATGATATTAAATCAACAGATTGGGCAATGGGGACCAATTACATATATGGGTGTGGTTCTTTCCAGATACTATGGGATGGCTTGTGTCTCTGTTCCTTCTGAATTTCAGCCCAATCACAACTTGGATTTTCTTTTGCTTTGAAAGTTATAGCAGTGCCAGAGCCTGCATAAATTGACTGAAGAATTTAAGGAGAATGTTTTGCATATGTAAACATGCAGTATTGTTATAAATCTCTCTCAAAGGCATGAGGAAAGTTAATTGCAGCGAGACAACCAGAAGAGCCTGGCAAGCAGTGCTTTCTGTATCCTGAGCAGAAGTCTTCCATCCCTTGGCTCCTGCACATTGCTATAAAAGAAAGACCATGGAAACATCAAGGCAATACAGAAAATCACTGCAGTCCTCCTACCTGGCATGCATAGAAGTGACCAGTTATTTTCACAACCACCTGATCATTTTCATCAGGTGTCTGGTCACGAGGGACTACAACTTCTGCACTTGTCAAGTTTTGAAGCTCATTTACCTATAAACAGATAGTACAAGTCAGAAACCTCTAAACTAACAAATGTTATACAACCACCAAGCCTCAAAGATACCAACCACTGAAACATCATCCTCTAAGCTACATTTCTAAAAACCCCTCACTAACAGAAAGCATCTTTATGCAGCAGCGTGCACTCTGCAAGATGAACCTCTTGTGTCTCTTAACATAAATTAGCACCAAGTCCTCTGGGTTTGTAGAAGTGTTTTAAAGACTAAATACAACACACAGAAGGTGTTAAATACATGACTTAAAAAAAGCAAATAGATGCCACAGTATTTACAGTTGAGTTTAAAAGTGTAAGGTCAGAAAAATCATATAATAAAGGGAAGAAAAATGTCAGAGTATTTACACACTTTTCCTTCAAAAACCTCCACAAGATGGAGAACTTTAGACTGAACAATGAAACGTTCTGTTTGTTCGAATTATTTTCAGCAGCTTATCAGGCTTCCATAGTGTTAAGTAGAGGTAATGTTAGAGTCTTTGTCTCATTTACACTGATTTTATTTTAGAAATGCTTGTCATTGTGTAATTAATGTTTTAGATGAACAGCTTCTCAGACATGTTTGTCCTCAAACCTCTTACCACTGGAAGTAGTGGAAGAGGCCACACTGCCTCCTGACACTTAACCTACAGACCCTGTTGCACTCAGGATGGACACCCAAGACTGAACCATGTCTTTGCACATATCATCTAGCTCCTGACTTAACACCATGTGAAAATACTAGAGCACCAGCACCTCTTGAGGATTGAAAAATCTCAATTATGTTATTTTATACAACCAAATGAGCCTAAGAAATGCCATCAATTTAATTGAAACAAAGATGGATACACGTTTTTGTAATATTGAGGTCTGAACATGTCTTAAATTCCTACCACTTATTTAGAAATTAAATAAATCATTTTAAGATTGGCTTCAACTCCACAGTAGAAGAAAGGAAAACTTAACAAGCACACCTAAGAAAATAGCTCCCGCTTTAATGTAACATCAAAGAATTAGTTTGGCTAAAAGTTTAAGCTTTATGTATATATACACACCAGAATATGAAACATAACTGAGCAACACGGAGTTTTATTTCAGCTACTTACTGTTTTGCCTCCTTTACCAATAACTCTACCAGCAGCATAGGATGGCACTTTTATATGAGCCTCAAGTTTCACTTCTTCTTTAGGTCCAAAGAAATTTTCTTCTTTAAGTTTTCCATAGATTCTCCCTTGAGCCTGCAAAATTGCTTTCAGTTAGAGAATGGTCTTCTTGGAATCTAGTTAACATCAAGAAATTCCACAGAAAGGAGACACAATCCTGACATAGTGTTTTCCCTAATAAATATACTTTTTTCTAAAAGAAGTCTTTGTACCAAACTAGGAAGTACCACTGTCTAACTTTAAAGATTGCTTGGCAAACCAGGGAACCACACAGCAATTTAACAGGGATCGATATTATTCTGCTTTTCATAGAAATATTGCTTTTGAAAGAGACTATTGCATTTCTGTAAAGAGTGGTGGAGACAAGAACCGTCAGGCTGAAGTTTTTTATTACACCCAGAAGCACAAAATGCAATTAATTGACTCAGAAACCCATTCTTTTAAGGATGCAAAACTAAAAAAGCCACAACACCCCCAACAAGTCATGGGATAAAGACTCCAACTGGAGCAAAAAGCTTGCTTTTACAATCCATTACAACATATTGTTTAAAAATACATAACTTAGCACTTTCTTAATTTCCCAAAGTAAAGAGTCAAACTGCCCAGATCTAAATAGTACCATGGGAAAAGTATTATTCCAACCAGCACACAGTTCCTTTTTCTGGGAAACACACAAGTGCCAGATAGCAAGAAGAATGTCCGCTGAGAGAGTAAGGGGGGTTTTTTGCTGATTTTTAAAATCTGCTGATTTTTAAACACATCTATTTCCTTATTCACAGCAGTTCATCAGTGAATTAATGAGAAATGGTAACCAGATCTTCTACTCTGTGGCTCCTAGATGCTTCAAAGGAGCTCCCATTACTGCCAAATTATAAAGAAAGATGGGATATGGACTTTTTAAAAAAAGATTGTAGATGGTCTTCCAACATCTCAAATCTTTCTGTTCTTGAGAAGGTCTTTAGGAAAGGAAACAACCTAACTAGGCTGCAAGCTCCTTCACAGTTTTAAATGGTGGCTGAAATATGTTTTCTACACTAGATCCCACTTCACTTTCATATATCCCAGATCCAAGGCAACAGAGTCATGCATGAATAGTGGTGTCAGAGGGATGCCTGAACTCTAGGGAGCACTGCAGGAGAGGCTCTGAACAGTGGCATGTTTCCTTCCCATGGTCTTGCTAACAACTAATCCTGCACACTGCAACATCCTCAGGCTGCAGCAGCTGAGGAAGAAAAGGATGCAGCCAGTGCAGCTACCGTGGACGTGAATCACAGGCAGCAGAACACAATGGAGTAAGGAAAGGATGCCAAAGTCACACACTCTGGGATAGCACTGCCTCTCCAAGAGCTCATTACTCATTTGAGCAGCAGCTATTCCCTCTTCAGGTTGTTGAGCACCAGCTTACATTCTTGGTGCCCCAACAACCACTGTCCCAAGAGAGGAGACCCTTCTTAGTCAGTTTAAGGAGAGCACAAACACTGTGTGGACCTGGCTGTAAGGCCAGCTTCAGGTTAACAGTGGTGATAAAAGGGAAGACTGAGCTCTGCCTCAAAGAGCAGCTAAAAGACTACAAAGGTCAGGAGCTGAATGAAGCCCCAAGGGATAATCCCTTTCCTTCATAAGACCAGCATACTCAGCAGCATTGACTGTGCTACTACATTAATGCACCTTTGCAAGCAGAGCCCAGGTGTAAAGTAGTGACTGATGGATGTGGTTTTAACCTATGTATGGGTTGCAGAAAAAGGACACTTTCCTCCTTGCATGATCCAGGTTGGAGAGAAGAGCTGCCAGAAGAGCTCTGTGGGACCCCCAGTTTATCCTGGGGAATAAACCTGAGGGCAAGCCTTTGTCTACATGAAAAGTTAGGATAAGGGAAGCCCAGATTTCCTTTGGCATGCTACTCCTTGAGGGTCAGTCCACTGATACCTGATGAAAAGGAGTAGCCAGTATATGACTTTGTGTTGACCCCAGTCCATGAGAGTACACAATATGTGAAACATCCCATGTGGCCAAGCCCACATGCACACAGAAAATATCGAGGAGACAGAGCTTCAAAGACATGCTTTGCCTTCAGTAGCATCTCAAATGCATATGGTAACTGAGCAACAATCCCAAATGCATCTAATTTTTTATTACCACTACAAAATACCTGCCCTGATAATTTTCCAAAAATCCTAAAGGCATTATTGAAACTGATACCCCTGAAGTTTGTGCACCTCCTTCTTGCAAGATGCCCTAAAGCAAGAATACAAAGTCAAAAATGAGAACAGGCAAAAAAAATTATGCCAGGGTATAAACTCTCAAGTGACTTTCTACTTGCTCCAGGCCTCATTCTGTGAGGATGCCAGGCTGCTGCACTGAGCTGCCTGCATCACTCCTAGCACAGTCAACTCCCTTTGGGGTGACTACTTTTATCCCTTGATGTTTCAGGCAAAAGGGCACTCTATAACTTAATTTGAACACAGAGGGGATAATCAAGTTGATTATCTCCTTATAGTTGTAGTGGAAAAACAATTAGAAATCTTGCATTTATCTTAGAGCTACCCAAAAAGCATTTTCCATTTTGCACAAAACAGCAACCTGGGAAGACTTGATTTCATCTTGTCAGCTTTGTTATTTCAATTAAGCACACAAAACTGTTGCACATCTTAAGACAGATTAAAAGACTCAACTCAAAGGTGCTTGTAGATAGAAGAGAAATTTAGGAATGTAATATTTTTATGCTAGACTTGATTCTTTCTTACATGAAACACCCACCAGTTTTCAGGTGACAAGAATGTGGCCTCTAATAGTACTGTATTACTCATATTCCTATGAGACACCTTTCAGCAAAAGGAAAGCAAAACCCAAGCGTTTACTAAAATTCTGAATAAAGAGTGCTTGGAACCAAGAGTTTTGTTTTCAGTACTGTCCCTTATGGTCCAAAGGCCACTACATACTGACAAGTTTTTATATGTTTTACCTTGAACTGAGCTTCTGGAGGTCCAGTGATGATAACCATTCTCAGCTTAGCATCTGGTCCTTCAGCAGGGGCAATCTAGAATGGATAAACATAGCTATTGGTTGTGTTTATGTCTTTTGAAGGAATAGTTTAAAGCTACCTCCTCCCCACTTCAGTCTCACATTCTGTTCAGGAGTGAAAAATTATTCGTTACAGCAGTAGCATCACACTTCAGTCATGACGGGTTTGTTCTCTTTAAAGTGCATTAATTAGCTGTAATGAAATATGGAGAAACTGCCTAAACCACCATAAGCAAATTTACTTCTGAAAATTAAAGACACAGCCACATATGGCAGAATCCCACATGGCATTTTCATGTGGCTATGAGTGATGTAAGACATGTAGCCTTCAAAAAGACAAATCTGGTTAATAAACTGAGATTCTCATCCCTACCCACCCCACTAGCTTGAATAGTCTTTCTAACAAGCTTTGCTCATTAGCAAAAGCTTGCATCCCTTCCCCTGAGAACAGAAGATCACTTTACTGTTGTAACTAATCGGATCCAAAACATTCCTCTATACCGGACAATGTGTGACCCAAATAAAAATTAAGCTCCACCAGAGCTGAGACAGAGACGCCTGTAGGGTCTTTAGCAGTTCATGTCACCACAACAGTAAGATTTCTGTGGGTGTTGTTCTCAGACTCCAGTGGCATTGAATAATTCAAAGTAGCCTCTGACATTCCGAATGAATCTTTTGTTTATCACAACTGACATTTCCATTGTTGCATCTAGTATTACATAGCTGCTGTTGAATGAGCAATATATTAAACACTACAGAATTTCATCTCAGCTGTTGGCAAGGGATGTTATTCATATTTAACAGCTGTAGTTTATTTCAGACAAATTACCAGTCACCAGGCATCATTTTCACTAAAGAATTTTGCTAAGGAAAGTTTATAACATTATTTGTATTGTACCCTAAGATGGAGAAGGCATTATATACTAGTTGTCTGGTTTGCATATCTATTTTTCATTATTTATGAATTCCAATTGGATATATCTAAAAATACACATAAATTTTACAGCAGTACATTTATATGACACGATGTGGTAAGAACAAACAGACTAAATCCATTCAATTCTTTGGAACGAGTATTTTAGAGGGGCAAAATTTCAGGGCATGTTTAGAGCAGCTGACTGAACAGAATTCAGCCTGACAATTGTCTTTCGTGTAAAGTGGACATTGTGGTTTGTCTCAGTCTCCTCTTGTTTTCTGGATGAACACCAGCACCTTCATTAAAATTTTAGGAAAAATATTTTCCATCAAGCTTTCATTATGTCTTATATGTGTCTCAATGTTCTGGGACATATCTTGCTTTGATTTTCTCTTAGAATATCCTGTTCTCAGAAGCTGGGGTAAAATATGGCTGAGGGCTGCAAAAGAAACATATACCAACTAACATTTCAATGTCTGAAGGGGTAAACCAAGAGAATTCTGTGTTAATTTTGTCTGTCTGCCCTTGGAAAAAATAGTTATAGACATACAAATAATATACAAGTGGTGAATTTAACTTCTGAGATTTAACATCTTTACATTCCTAACCAGAAAACAACCAATCTTCTATATGCCAAGCCACAAACGGACAACTTGATACACTCAAACCCCATAAGGTTCATCTTTCATCAGGAAGGGCTGCTCTGGAAAGAGTTTATAACCAAGGAGATGACAATGGTTCACAACAGGTCCCAACAGTGTAGCACAGGGTGGGCAGCAGGAAACTGAAATCTCTGCCTGTCTCTTTTGCTGCATAATTGAGTCTGCTGGAGTCCCACACTGAGCCTGCATTGCTAAGCAGTGACCCCCAGCACTGGGTCACAACCTGAGCTCAGCAACAGCCACGTGCACCTCTGAGGTGACAGCCTGAACACTGCAGCCTCATACAGAAGCCCCGTGCATCTGCGGGTTGGTCTTACATCATGGCCAATGAGTTTCACCAGATCTACAAAGCTCAGCATGAGCACAGAGAGGATGCAGGAGGATGTAAAGTGCTTTCAGCTGTAACAAGCTACAGCACAACTCAAAACAAGCATTATGCAGACTTACTTCCTCCACAAAGTATGGTTACTGCAGTTTCGCAAGTAAAAAGTTACTCAGGCAGCACTCCCTCCAACTCTTAGCTAAAAGCACAGATTCCTTGATTCACAATTTATTATTTCACTCCAACATTATGACAGGGGGCAGGTGGTCCACATGAGAGAAGGTTAGAAGTTTTGAATAATTTACCAGTTGCCGTATTTAATACTTTCACACAGAAGCAAGCCTGTTGCTCCACATTGTTTTGCCAGATAACAGGTGATGTTGCATTACTTTAATAGATAAGTACACATACAGCTTCCCAATTTAGCAAGCATACCCTGTATCTGTACTCTTTTGTTAAGATTTAGTCTTATTTTCACAAAGTTTCTTTACTTTATTCTTAGTGAAGGAACAAAAGACCAGAGCTCAAGAAAACTTTTATCTGAATTTAAATTAACGCAGAAATGTTAAATGCATGGGGTAGAAGGGTGCCAGCCAGTAGAGGAAGCCTGAGGCCACTGTTAGCCAGATGCATGAGAAGCACTGGAAACTCCCTTTCCATTAAACTCTCTTCCAAGGACCAACTGAAGAACTAGTTTGGACGGGTTCTTGAAGGTCCAGGTTGTTTCACATTTCTCTCTCCACCTAGCAGTACCTTCCATACAGTGCTTAAATTTTAGATACAAGCTGTGGGAATGGAGAGGGGAAGAGGAAATTCATGTGATGCATCACAGCCCCATGCAAGACAGATTTGATAAAGAAATATTGACACCTCTCACTTTCTTCTGTTTCATTTTTCCCCTAAAAATATGATTATTGGTGCTCAACTAATGTAAACCATCTGGGTAGTATAACCACTTAACATTCTGCTCAAAAAGGATGGAGTTGGGCAGGGTGTCATTGGTTGACTGGCCAGTAAACGGATCAGCACTCAGCAAACCACACACAAGACTCGTTAATCAGGGTTCCCCAATTATTTTGCTCTGCATCCTTAGACGAACACCTTCCAAGCCAAGCTCAGCTTCACCAAGCTCAACTCAGCACAGCCAGCTCCTGCGCTGTGCCCCAGACTTGTGGCAGATCCCTGCCATAGCACTCGCTAAACACATCGCCCCTCTGAAACAAAAACAAAGAGGGCTGAGAAGAAAACAATTGTTTTATCTGTGCAGTAAAATGTCCATCTAACAGCATACTAAAGCTGAACACTGTACTTTAAACTTTTTTCTTTTTTAGTTTAGGCCAAAACATTATCTTTCAGCATAAAACAGCAGAAAATACTATTTGTAAGAAAAAAGTGCTCAAGCATCTGGAGAGGATACTTGTGGTTACAATAGCATTAGTGACCAAAAGCCAAGGCTTTCCTACAACTGCAACTGGTACTAACCCCTGTACACAGCCAAGAAAGATTTCACCAAATTGACTTAAGCTTCTATTAGAGGTTAGCCTCTGCAAACCATCTTGTTCTCAGCTACACTGAGGTGGTCAATACACAAACAGCTGGATGTTATACCTGATAACAAGGTAAACATGCTGTTTAAGGACTGACTGGCCCCAGGAGCTTGGAGCAGCACACGGGTCTAGTTACAACACGAACAATTCAGTGTGAAGCCATTTGAGCCTGACAGCCCAGACCAATCCATCTGGAACAGAGCAGGGGCAGCCAAGAAGGCAGGAAACTTCAGCTGTGCTGCTGTATTTAGAAGGGGAGTTTACCCCACCAATTTTCACTTTACCTAAAGCAAGGAGAAAGCCTTTAAGCACTGCATCATTAAGGCACAAGTCTGTTTCTAGGACCACCAAAGTCGTTTTCTTTGCAGCTTATATTTCACACCTCAGGAGACGTTTGAAAACATGCTTCTAATTATCTTGTCTCAAGGAAGATTAAAAGATGATTTATAAACAAATATTCCATTTATCACATCACATTCTAAGCATGGAGTGGGGGAGGATGTTCACGAAAGCACGGCTTGTGCAAACTTGCTGAAAGCGTCACGTAGAATAGGCAGAAAGTTATAGTTGGTGTAATAATACCTTAATAGATGCGCCTGCAAAACGAGAAAGTTGTTTGATGTGCTGTCCCTGCTTGCCAATAATAGCTCCAACTGCCAAGGCTGGGATGAACAGATGAACAGTCTCAGACTCGGGCTGTTGCTGTGGGGAAGAAGGAAAAATGCAGTGAATGTTTTTGAACATTATAAATCAGATTGACAGGAAAATGGGTACGGAACAGGCATGCATGGAAATGAGGGGGAAATCTTATTTCCCCCTGTGATGTCTGAGTATTAAGGTCTGGCTTTTTCTGGGAATCACAAAATCCACAGGACATGAAAACCAGTTTGAGCCAAAAGAGGATTCTTTCATCTTGTATAAAATACTCACAATTTTAATGCTTAGAACTTTAAAAAACAATTGAGGTATTGCTTTTTTGTGAGGCTTTCACTCTTACCTGTCGCTGTCTGGATTCTCTTCCACATGCAAGAGCCTGCAGGTAAGGCTACTACAAGCAAAGGGGCTACAGCCTGAGCAGGCAAACTCTTTCTAGTTTCCTAGTTATATTTTTTATTTTAGATTGTGCTGAGAGCAGTACAAAAAGCCTCAGAGTTACATATATGCTACAATTTCCTTTGTGTGGGAGTGATCTGGAATGATAGCCAGCTTGAAATCTGCCAGTGATTCCTCCTGTGTAACATTATGCAACAGTTGGAGCCCTGGCAGCCGTCCTCACACAGGCTAGTAAATTAAACACCGTGTTTCTTAGAAGTGAGAGGACCCCAGCATTGCACCCACTGGGTATCAGGCATCACTGCATCTTCCAATTGCTTTCAAGCAGAAAGCCCAGCTGGAGAGCATGCCATAATACTCCAGATCCTCTCTACGTGCCGCACAGCAGCGATCAAACTGCAGGCTCGCATATGCCACAGTAAGTCACCTCAGAAGAGCCTGTCTCGGATGAGCGGAGCACCATCAAATACGCGCTGCTGCACCATTGATCCATCCGCTTCCGTCGGGGTTGCCGCTCGAAAGCATTTCACACAAGCCTCTTTGAACTAGGAGGTATTTAAGACACTGCACACCTCTCCTTCTAAAGTTTTTCTTCCTCTGTGTAGCCCTCTTATGTATTTTCAAAATTAGTTTTGCTCATCCTCAATAAGACAAAGCACTTTTCGTGGGGAGGTCTTTTGAGACCTCATCCTTGCTTTCTCAGTACCCACCATGCAGACCAGCACGGAGCACCAGCAAGCAGAGCACATGGGACCAACCATGCTCATTTAGCTTTGCTCAGTAGTATATTTTGTAGGGATACAGACTCACCCAGAGAAGCTCACCAAACCAGCTTTTTCTATGATATTTTCAGAAAAAAACCCCACTGCTATATGCAACGCAAAGCAAAGATGCACTCCTAAAAACACTATCCCTGCTTATTTTCAAATTTCAGTAACTTCTTTCAAGGTTAAGTCCCTCAAGGCAAAGTCCCCCTGCATTAACCATAAACAAATCAGAATAAAATGCTTGTTTCCAAGTTTTATCACCTCATTTTCGGTAAACACAAGTCAACTGTAACCTTAGGGGATACAAATTCCAGGCACAGCTCCATGTACCAGGTGAAGAAACCCAAAAATAGGATATTGGGAACAGATACACTTTAGGTGATTGCAACAGTTGAACAGTTTACCCTGTATTTCCACACATACAAGGCATTAGGATTCATAGGCATTTTATGCTGGTGTAAATCCACGTGGATGCAGCCCTCCACACCCAGCCTCCCTGGGTGCCTGGTGTGCTTTGAGGACTGCAGATCCAGCTGATTTTTAAGGCAGGCAGTGAGTCCCTGACCCAAATAACTAGAGCACCACACAAGTGGCGGTCTGAGACCAAAAGAGGAAATAACAACAATTAAGGAATGGGAAAAGGTGGGAGCACCCCTTTTATTCTGCCTACAGATCAGTTTAAAATTATCTCAAAACTACGCCCTAAAACTACATATTTGTAATGAAAGATACCAGTCACTTCAGTATATATGTTAAACCACTTTCCAGAAGATTACTCATATTCTCCTCCTATTATTACAAACATCCTGAGCGCTGTCATAGTAAGTCCTTTTACATGTTCACTGTGAATCCAGCAAGATTTCCAGTAATTTGGAAATGCTACTGTAGGTACTCACTTGATCTTACCACTACAAAAAACTGTTTCTAAATGGCTACAAGTTCATGAAGCATTTGGGATTTCCAGTTACGTTGCAAGGACCCCTTGCACTGGGTGTAGAGGCAACCCCTCATTCCAATCCTGACAGCTTAACCACCCCCTTGCTTGATCCTCTTCTTGACCCCTGCATTCAACTGTCCACACATGCTCCAGCTCCTGCAAAAATCCACTGCTGAAGTTTTCCCTTTCATATACTTCTCCAGCCTAATTTGTATAACACTGCTGCAAATCAAACATTTAACTTGACTTGGTTTTCAAGAATTTCAGCAGCTTCTACCTAAACCCACCTCCAGATACGTTTCTGTACCATAGAAACAAATCAAACTTCATTGTTTTTGTTTGCATATATTTCCTGCCTTCCCTCTGTTGCCCATCTGCCTGCTGAGCAGTTTCCCCCTCTTCTTCCCAAAGTTTAATTTCAAGCCACTTTCTTGGCTAGATTCAATTCACCACTAAAATTCCTTTTTGCTGCCTCACCCTTAAACACAAAACATCGGCAGCAAAGGCAATGGAAGACAGAAGATGTACATGTTCTAACTGTACAGTCAGCTCACTGTAGCACCTTCCTCCCATCCCTCCTCATAGTTTTGACTTTTTGATACATCCCAAATTCTTTTTTCCTAAAGGACTTTTTAAAAATTATTTCTTATGTGACTGAAGTTCTTTAACACTAAACTTGCATTTTGATATAATAATGATACATGTTTATTAAGGAACAGTGGAGAATCTGTCAATATTTAACTCTTCATACATTGGAATTTTTAAAATTCTTGTCTGGAGTAGCACATACATGGCATATACATACAGCCAAATTCATCCCCAGTATAACATCACACAGGATTTAGAGAAATTATGTTATGCACGCTGGTTTTTAACCACTCAAAAACCATACTGCTCTTTCTTTTTTTTCTTCTGGCAGAAATCAAATCTAACTAAGGCTTTTGAGAGTATCACAACACCAAGTTCAAATTACTATCTGTCCATCTCCTTACCCACAATAATTTTTAAATCCTTTTGTATTTACTGGAAACCTATCCTGCAAAAGAAACACATCAAAACATAATGCAATGACTACACCACCCATCAATCTTACAGATGCTTCTGGGGATCTCAGGATGGAAGAAAATCAGCTATAATTTAATCTTACCCATGCCATGCCACATAAGTCACAGAGCTTTCCAGGAACTCCTAACATGAGTTATATCAGAAATAGATTCCTAGATGTTAAACATATGTTAGAAGCACTAAATTTAGGGAACTGATTTCCCACACTGAAATCTGAGCTTCAACGTTCACTCCCTTAAAGCCAAGTTTGCTTAAACCTATACTTACAATTTAAAAGCCAAAATATATATATGTGTATATACATTTGACAAGAGTGAGGTCTCCTGGACAATTTTCTCCTCCTCCTCATTCAGTTTATTTTTTTCCCCACATAAGAAAATATTTTACTCAAAGTCAGCCCAGCCCTGGGAACTGACAGGAATGTGAAAAGAAAATCTTCTAAAGTAGCAGCCTAGGTTCACCAAGACGCGTAGTCCATACAACTACCCTAATTTGCAAGTAACCATCTCCAGCATCTGTGATGCACAGACCACCTCTTTTACCCCAGAAATATTTGCAGTATGGGCTCATGGCTAGTCCACCGTAGTAAGTTTGTCTTGTGTAGCTGTGGCACACAGATACCACTGAGATGTTCACTTAGATGGAGAATCTAGGTTGCTTTGGGGTTCTGTGTTTTCTTTGGGGGTTTTGTGTTTTAAGAAAAGAGCTCCAGAAGCCAAGATTTCTTAGATATAAGAAACAGATTCTTCAAAAGCATGGTGACCAGAAACAATTAATCCAGTCCATAAAAAGCTGTAAATACTTGCTTTGTTTCTGCAAAAATCAGTCTGCTTTAGTTACAAAACAGGCTTGATAAGGAATTTTTGTCTATAGCCAGCAGATTTAACTAATGAAAACAATTTTAAATGGTGGTTTCATTCATTAATTGGATTCCAATTTCCATCCAAATGTTTCCTGATGAAAATCAGAAGTTAAAATTAATCAAGCAAAGAAGAAAAAGCACCATTCTTCATTTTTTAAACAGAAAATGGGAAAAATACATTACCCAAAGCAAATGGCAAACTGCAGACTTGTATAAATAGAAAGATATATTCACTGTTAGCAAAGGGTAGCTGTGGCAGTACAGACCACTCTAAGGCTTTCAGAAAAGTAACTAAAGTACACATGTAAAATTTGATGAGTCGACTTAAATCAGATTTCCTTCTTGCTCATTTAAATCATGATTGGAAATGGTGATCTAACACAGAGATGGAAATCAATCTGCCCCCCTGGATGACACTAAGCAACTCTTGCAGCACACCATTAGCTCTCACTTTTTACACTAGTACAACTCTTTTTCCTGGAGCAGCTTGGATACACATCCTTCCATACCTCCTGCAAGTCCCTGAGCCCCAGCCATCTGTCCCTAAGCCTAACAGTCCATATCAACCATTTATTTTCTTTTTTTAATATTTCTCCTTTAAATTCCCACCACCTCCATCCAAGACATAGACTCATCTGTCTGTAAATCCTGTAACCCCTGGCTGCTTCCCCATTACACTGGGCACACCTGAAGCCCCTGCACTGCTGGTAGCATCAGGATTATCCCCTTCACTCCAGCCAGACCCTGCAGCCCTACAGAAGATTTTCCCTTCTGCTGCCAACCCTACCACGTTAACTCTTAGGAAACTGGCTTAGCACAGCCATCATTTCCTAGTTTCCAGAGCCTCAGCAGGAGGCAGGTTCTTCCCCTCCTTGGGATATTGCCACTTGTCCTTCAGCATGAGGGCTACTGCTTCACACCAGAGCTAGAAGCTGAGGACTCCCAGCCAAGAAAATTTGCAGATTCACTCTTCTTTCTACCATCCTTGCTTCCAGGGTTAGAAATATTTGTAGGCACCAACTGCCCTTAGAATAAAGTTGTGATAACTTTTCTCTGCCAATTCCTTGTGTATCAGTCCTACTGATGAACTGCAGAAAACCACACAGGAGGAGAGCTTTTCCCTTACCTGATAGATTAGTCAGAAAGAAAAGCATTCCTCCTCATCTCATGCTTGGGTAACAGCCATAGCACAGCCAGGCAAGAATTAAAGCTCAGAAAAAGAAAACTATGATCCTCCAGGTAGAGGGTGGTAGGTAAAAAAGCAGGTCCCAAACCACTAGAGCTGTGGGAGTGGACATTCTATTTGGAGAATGGCATTTGAAATACAAAAACAACAACACAGAACAACAAAAAATACACAGAAAAGTCAACAGAGTTTTGCCTCCTCTGTTCTTCCCCAAGACGACACCTCCTCTCCTCATTTTGGCTGATGCTGCTGCTAGGTCAGTCCATAGCTCCCTCAGTCTCCCACAGCATGAGTGTGTGGTGTGATCTGCCCCGTGGCAGGGCTTGTAAGGGAGCATGTTTGTTATTTATGTCCCTCAAGTTAATTTGAACATTAATCTCAGGCTTTTTCTGCAATCCTGCCAACGGTACAAAATTTTTTCCAGTCTCGTGCGTAAGTGTCTCCATAGACCCCTTGCTCCATCAAATGCATGTGGTTGGTAAACCTTTGGCAACATTTGGGATAAGGCTGTAAATCTTTAAAAATATTGTACCCACTGAAGTAAATAGGCTTTTAAGCCAGACATGAATGGGAGAAGAATCAAATCTTTGCTGGTTTCTAAGCCTGCTATGTTTCATGTTGCAAATTAATTACCTTAGCATGAAGTATTTATTTTAACTCACAAAGTCATGTTATCCATTTTGAGTTAGCATCAGGTTTCTTAGTTGTGAAGGAAATAATTAAGACCTGTTTTAAGACTGCATGGAGCTACCACCTAGCCTAGTGGGATACTGGGTTTGGTTAGCTTTTTTTTACATAGTAAACAAATTCACTTTGTAAAAGTAAATTAATACAGACAGTAGGTAACTGCATTAAAAAGTCTTTTTTTTGCCATTCTCCCCCCTTCCCAACAACCAAATCTGCCAAGACAAGGCAGATTTACAGACAACTCATTCGGTCTTCAGAATACCCTGAGTTTGCCAGGAAGTGAGGTATCATATTATTCAAACCCTGTACCAGATCCAAAGCCAAAATTTAAACCATGTTTTTGCAATGTACTGTGAAGAATTATCCTGGCCCACAGCTGTAACAAATGCTCTTATTTATTTAGTAATAAAAACTTGCAGCAAGAGGAAATGAGCATTAAGCCAAGTATCCTTGAAGACATTCAAGGATTCAATGCATTGATAAGAAATAAGCTTGAGATGATGGTGAAAAATCCTAGTGTGTTCATTTTGCAATAGTAGTGCTAAAAGTTTAAGCCTTCATTGGAAACAAGGGGCTCATTAAGGAAAACAAAGTTTTAGTAGATAGGTCTAACATGATCCACAGTTCCACAACATCCTTGCAGATATCTTGTGTCACCGTCTTGTACAGTCAACTGAGCTGAAGTGGAGCTGCCAGTGCAGATCAACAAACTAACCTGAACTCCCTGCACCCTCCAAGTTTTTTAGGTTTATTTCAAACAGATTTAGGTCCATGCTGCAAGTCGAAAGCTTTCTGCCATATTCACTGCCTGAAAAGCCAGGACCACACTCAGAAGAGTTCTGCACTGCTGAATTCAGTCAGTCAAGAGGTAGCAAAACAATTTAAAAGAAGCAATGCACATTTTTAGCTTTGATCTGCACACTAAAGCGTTGCTCATATTACCAGGCATGAACTGTACAGCCACCATTCACCCGGGGTTTCACCTTCCCATGAACCCCAGGTTAATCCAAGATGCTCCCCTTTAGTGTAACTGCTGCATTATGTGAGAAACACTGGTGTCAGTAGATGAACCAAGGGCATGACCCTTTCTGGGACACAGAGCCCATGGCAAGGCCATGCAGCTCTACCTCTTTTCCCCACAGTCAGCCCCAGAAATGACATGTGGGTACCCTCCATCCACCCAGCTGATCTGGTCCTCTCCTCTTGGTTGAAAATCTAAGAATGACCCACCCCTGTCTATGTTTCCATTTTGGGGATTGCTGCGCTTCAACACCTGAAACTCAAAGACAGCTGGTTCTTACACAATGGTCAGTACCTTAAGTGAGAGGCTACTAAAATCATTTTGCTTAGTACTACTCATTCCACTTCTTGGCTCTCAAATTTAGTACTTTTCATCATGATCATCTTCTAACTCGGAAGACATGAGAATCTTCTAAGACTGCTAGAAGTCACTAAAAGGACCACACATATCAGAAGTGTTTCCAATATGAGAGCCTAGCTAGGAACAAGGGAGTAGAAATCACGGAAGCAGAGAAGGAACATTTTCTGGCAGGCTGGTTATAAGGCATTTCACAAGCAGGAACTGGTTTGACATATTTCTGAACATGGCATGAACTTTTTGTTTTTGCAAAATCTGACTGGCCACAATGCCAAAAAAAGCAATCTGCCACCTTTTATTCAGAACAGACAGCCAAAATCAGAATTCAACATAAGGAACAGATTGTGAAACTATGTAAGCAGGAATTTTGCTGGTCATTCACAAGCAGCAAGCATAGGTATTCAGTGTTGCAACACTGTATGACCACCAAAAAGTATATGTATAGAAACACTTCCACTTCAAAAATCATGGCTGTGACACAGCAGCCACATGGGTACTCCAAACCCATGGAAGTTGCCCATGAAATCAGTGGCTTTGGAAGATGCAGGTGCTCATCAGCTCTGGTTAATAAAGGCACTGCTCTCAGATTCCATGACAGCTGCCAGAAAAACAGGTTGTGTAAACACAAAGATCACTTATTTTTCCATCATGTTTAACTAACAAACAAACCAGAGATGGAGCCAGATACAACAGAATGAGGACTTGACCTACTTTTGTTTCTGGCCTGAAGGAGCTCAATACACTCTAGTCACAAAATATTTGGCACCTTAAGGAATTAAATTTCCCATTTAGTTTAACATTCAGAAGGCGTGGAGCCTGGTACTTAGGGCTTGAGAGTCTGAGATAGTAAAGGGAACTCCGATTAAATCTGCCCATACGAATCTAAGGGCAGGGAACCAAATTCTAACTCTCTTGTTCCAAAAAACTACAAATATCTCTACAAGTATTCAAACCTGTAGTGAAGAAGAAACCATTTTTATTTTAAAAAGCATGGATTACTAGTTAACAAGTGATTCTATTTGCATTATGACAACCTCAGAACTGTAAAAGAAGCTATTAAGAATAACTGGAGGCTTCAACACCTCGAAAAACTACCATTGACTTGCCAGATCTTTGTACATCATATGGTGCCAATTGCATTTTTTATTCCCTTGCTGAGGGGTTGGTCCATCTCCAGAGGCAGAATAGTTTGACTGCTCTGGACATGTGTCCCTGAGAACGCAGCATGGCAGAAGCAGAAGAGTTTCAACCCAGTGGGAAGACCAACCATTTTCTCCACAGGGCAAAACAATCCCACAATGTTACACACCATGAAGCAAATTCTTTAGTTGTCAAAAAACGCATCATTAATGAATGTAAGAAATTAAGCATCAGTAAAGGTGTATTTCAAGGCACTGAGGTTACAATCTTCAAAAGAAGTCTAATTAGCTGGTAGATTTTTTCAGACAATGCTGTTGTCCTGTAGTGCCCTCCTCAAGATTGTATGTGCTGCGCATGTAGGGTTCTAATTTCACTGATAAAAAATAATTTTGTAAAAACACTGGCAAATCCTTCTTCACCCCCCAAAAACCACATCCTCTTTTGGCTGCAGGACAGCTTCTCAAAAATCATCTACTGCTTAACAAGCTGGGCAAATTAGGGCAAAGCCACTTGCAACTACGCACATTATAGATGTACAGACATTACTGCCTCTGGGTAGGTCAGACATAACAGCTGCACGAGCCAATCCTATCAAACCCAGACATCCAAAGGAGCCCAACTTCACCAAGTAAGAGTCAAAGTACCTGGAAACAGGACAGTTTATCCTCTTCCTTGTCTTTCTCATCTATGCTCAGGGCATCAAATGAAGGCCCTCAATGAAGCAATTTTTCATTTTAAATTACTTTTCTTTCCTGCCAAAAGCACAATACAGTTATTTCTTCTCTTACTTCTATGCAATATAGAAGATGTCTTCTTTACTATTATTATTTAAGAAAATGACCGGAGAATAAAGAAGAAATTTTTCTCTTGACCACAACATCATCTAAGGAGAAAGTTTTCCACTGGCATATTCCTTACCTGCAACAAAAAGCTTCAAGAGATGGCAAAGAATAAAGGAAAGCAACCTATCAGCCTAGCTGTACAAGACTTTTCTTTGCAATCAGAAAAAGGTGGTTTGATTTCTTGGTTTTGTTTACTGTACAAAACTACCTTTTCTTTGGTTTTGTTGTTTTGGTTTTTTCTCCAATCTCCTTTCCCCCACTCCTCTCTTCCTAGAAGCCCATATGCATATCACATAACCTGAAAATTTACTGTGAGGCTAAAGGAAAGGTTAGAAAGAGTGCTTTTTTTGAAGGCAGACCTTCAAGTAGCTACAATGGATGTCCAAAGAGACCAGCAGAGAAAGCAGTCCCACTGCAAGCAGAGGAGCGTCTCTTCACCTTAGCCAACTTTCACAGGGCAGAAGTTCACGTATCTCTTCCATGCCCTTCCAGATGCAGGAGAGCAGCTGGTGTGAACTCCTCTTATGGAGAAAAGCTGTCTGCTTCTCACCTTACTTTATGTTTGAGTTTATCTGCCATGAGACGGATTTAATTATACTACCCTGTTTCAGGGCATTCAAGGGCAGGATGAGGTCTCCACAGGTTAGCTCTTTTCTTCCCCCATGCCATTGGATGCCAAATTTCAGACACAGAGGCTACAAAAGAAATGCAGTTGGATGTGAAATTAAATATGCAAAGTTCCAATTGTAAAAGGAAGGGTGCAACCCATTTAACCCCAGTGGGTGGGCCAGGTGTATTTATTGCATGGCTGTACACAGTTGGACTTTAAGGTAAGGATTTCTTGTTTGTTTGTAGCTTTAAAACCTTCAGTGTTGCATGAGAACAAACTTCTATTCTTGAGAGACAAGCATGTGCATATTCTCCCCACAGTTCAGAAGACAGAAGCAACAACTCCATCAAAACAGCTTTGAGCAGAACAACACTACATCTGAAGCAGTTTGGCTGGGATACTTGTTAAAACATTTTTTTTTTTGTGGCAACATATCTTCTGGAAAACATAAGCATGGGTCATATTCCCTTTTGCAGAACCTTACTCCCCCCCTCATACAAATCCCAGTCCTTTGTGCAGGTGCTCAGGTCATGGCATTTGTTACAAGTGACAGTGGGCAGACTAACAAAGCTCTCTGCAATTGTGTCAGAGCTGCAACGCACACAAGCATTTAAATGCACAGCTAAGGAGAAAGATTTAAGGATAAACAGAAAGTGGTGGTTTTTCCAGGCCCAAAAGCATCTGGACAAGACATCAGGTACAAATAGGCACAGAAAGGCTACTGGTCCTTAATATGGTCACACAAGGGCACAGATCAGTCAAAAAAAAAAAAAAAAAAAAAGGCATTAATTTGATCATATCACCAGGATCATAAGAGCAAAATCATGCCAATTTGACAGTAAAAAGAATTTTTAGCTCTTAATACTCTTAATTGAGACATTTAAGTCCTACTTTTTCCCTCAAACCTTAAAACATTTCAATGATTCTCACAAGGTCTGGTTTGTCTGTCTTTTAGGAGCCCAGGGAAAAAACAAACAGATCTTGGACTTTTGCAAAAAGAGGAAAATTCAAGAACTGAAACACAATATGCAATTCCATCGCATCCCTTTTGAGTGACTGCACAAAATGAGTGCTTTGAACAGGCAAACAGAGCTTGGACTCCACAAATATATTATACAATTGCAATATCAAGAATTGTTGCTAGCAATAAGTAAAAATACTAAAAAATGGATGGTTAGCCTTCACTGGTTGAGGTGCTCAGACACTGTTAGCCACATGCAATGGACATGTGCCTATGTGTGTGTTTGTATCTGTTACCAGACAAGTACTAAGGACAACCTGTGCCTTCCTGTGGGGGCTCCACTGCCAGGACAAAGAGTAAAGAAGCGAGACACAATCTGCATCTCATTAGATTAAATTGGATGAGGCTTTGGTGTTGTACATCAGTGTGAACCACCACGGAATAAGGTCTCCGAGTCACATGGAAATCATTCTCCTGAATGTGACACAGTCCAAGGAACTAAATGCAAGCTAGTGTTTGATAAGATCATCATCTCAAGTTTGTGATACCAGAGTGTACCTGAAGCAGCTGGAGAACAATGTTTATGCTTTTGTCAAATCTCTTAAAGGTTTGCATGAAGAGGGATAGGATGAAGCATCACACACATGGTAACACAGCTAAACCTATTCAACTACTCAGTCCCAAGCTCCTGAGTACAGAATGTTTTGGGAACACTTGGCTCCAGCTGTACGTATGAGCATTCAGACCTGTCACTAAGCTCTGGCACCGTAACAAAATCCTAGATCTGTCTACTATGCAGATTTTTCCTCTTTATACCCATATAAAAAAAGCAGCAGCAGGAGTGTGGCACATAATAGTTTCAATAATTAAGATGACACTTCAGGTTCTTTGGGAACAAGTCCTACACAAGGTCACAGCAACACCTTGTCACTAGAAAGTAGCACATATGAAGTATCAGCTCCATATGGAAACCCTGCTGCAAATGCCCAAACTCACCCACCTAATTCTTCAAGGGAGAGCCCCAGTCGAGTCCATCCCCACAACAAGGTGAAGAAAGGGTGCATACAAAGATATTACAAGAGCTTCAAACACACCCTCAGACACAGCACAGGGGGGGTCCCAAGGTTCGCTGTATGGCTTGCAAGCACAGACTTCAATGACACTTTGATGCCAAGAGGCCCCTTGTGATGGTGCAGCTGAAACTGCTGAGGAACACACCTCTGTTCAGTCAAACAAACAGTAGGCAGGGAAGAGCCAGCCCTGTGCATCCCTGAGCAGAAGGCAAAATTTGCACTACACAAAAATAAGCAGGACAGCAGCAGGACACATATCTTTACACCCTGACGCCAGCAGTGTTTTCAGAAAGGATTTCCAGCTGCCTGAAAGGGATATCCTCAGTGTCCACTAATCTGTGCTCCCAAGCATAAAAGGACATGCACTGAAAACAAGGTAAAGGGACTTGGGTTGCCCAAATGCTTTTGTCAAACAAGGAACTTGGTAACAAATAGCGCATAGGTAAATGGACAAAGTCTCCCCGGGAATTTTTCATTAATTTTTCTCCTGAGACTTTCTTTCCCCAAAGCCTCTTTTAGTTACACAGATTTAATTTTATTTTTTAAATCACTCTTGAGCTCTCCTAGATGACCTAACCCTGTGGTTACCTTTAGCCTTTCAAACTGTATCCATTTCTCCTTCAAAATACAGCCAGACTTTTTTTCTCTTTCCTCTTCTGCATGCCCCAATAAACTATTTAATCAGTGTCTGAAAAACTGTTCTTACTAGAGGAAAAAATTAGAGGAGAATAAAACTCAAAAGTTACAGAAAAAAGCAAGATTTAAAAGTCTTTGAAATAGAAACTTTGTTTTCTGAACAACTGCATCCATTAAAAGAACACTCATACTTTTTCTTGTTTTCTCTCCTCAGAGAGCAACAAGCACTTTGAGTAAGTCAGTCAGCCCGAGGGGCTGACTCACCTGAAGCCCACAGAACCACCTGCTCTTTTCCAAATACCGACACGTCTAAGTACGAACAGGGGAGATAGCTCCACTTGTTCATGTGTTTGCTTTAGAAACCCTTCTTATCTGGCTCAAGGGCTGTATTGGTACCACCCCCAACCTCCACAAAAGCTGTTGGAGTTCACCCTGAGAATCTGTGAGTTTATCCCTTCTTTCTGCATGTTAGCTTGTCACACATCCAGGCTGCATGGAATGGGAGCCAGTTCAGAGGACTGAGCATGAACAAAGCAAGAGAGGTCAGACAGTGGTCCTTCCAGCTGCACAGTTTCTACACTTTTACACAATGACATTTGTTTCTTGATGCTTTTTTCCAGATGTTGCCATTATCCTATTTCCAGAAAGCTGGAAACTGCCAGAGATCTTAGCAGGCCAAAAAAGGTGCATTTGGGGGGTAAAGGTGCACTAGCAACAGAGGGACAGACAGGAGTAACCACCAAATTCAGCAGTGTTTAGGTGCATATTTAAAGCAAAAGCAAAAATAAACCACAACAGGGAAAAAGTGGGAAAGAAATGAAAATAAACCAAGTGATGAACAGAACTGTGGGCTTACAGTATGAATCTCAAGAATAGCGAAGTAGTTTGCAAATCTGGAGTAAAAAGAAAGGAAAAGCCACACTTTTAATTACCAACAAGGAAAGCTCTATACTGTTAGTAAACCACACCTAGTTCCTCTTAAGAAAAAAATTGAGGTAATCCATTACCAGAGATGGCATTTTATATAATACAGTGAAGCAGAAACCTGTATTGTTTAGTTCAGTCTGCCAATCTAATTAAAGTGCAGAAGGACTGTGTGAGAGAGAATTCATTTGTCATAAATGGAGGCTCTGCTATTGACAGTAAAATAACAAAGTATAAATATATTTCTATTGTAGCTTTCATTAAAGCACATTTTTCTGATAAAGCCACTATTCTACTCAATATAGTTCATAATGCATTCATAACACCAAAGTTGTTCATTCTCACAAACAATGCTACAAGAGTGGAATTTTTCCTGTTCCTTGCAGTGACTCTCTCTTGGCTTCTTCCTCTGGGGAAAAATATTTAGACAACAATTACCCTTTAGTACAACATAGCTTGAGTTATTTGATAAAGTTCAGTGTGTTGTGCTGCATTTTCACTTTTCTAGTTCATGAAAAGTCTCAGACTTAGCTCTCTAGATGTCACTGTTGGGCAAAGAAGGGGACGAAGTCAGACGCATCAGAGTTTGTACAGCTCTGTCATCCACTTCTTAAGAGACTTGTTAGAATTGTTTTGAAAATTCACCTTCCATTGAGTTGCTAACAACCACCACCACCAGAAACAAGGAAGAGATGAAAAATCACCTTCTCTTTATAATGAGGTTGTCTTCTCTTGAACAGCAAAACACCATCTCAGTTCCAGACAGACTCTGGAGCTTTCTGATACAATAAATTACCTTCTGCTCCATAGCAAAAGACCTCTTATGTTTACTAGTCAGCACTGAACTTGAGTAAGGTTCTAGTAAACTTTTTCAGATATTTTTTAGAGAGCAAATTGGCAAGTAAATTGCAGCTTTCTGGAGATTAATCCATGTAATTTTCATCCTATATATTTAGCAGTATTGCGTTTCAACAGGGCATTTATAAAACTGCTACACTCAAACATTTTAGCTACATATAGATTCCCACTTTTTATGGCAAGAGATCATTTCTTTTTTTTCCATATCAAAAGGAATAAAATTGCAGACTAGCATTATTAATTGCCAATTCCAGCAATTTTAAAATTCTATTTTATGTGAGAGTTCTTTCTGCAGTAATTCAAATTCTCTGTAAAATAAAATCTAACTCTTCTAAGCAGCACTATTTTCCAGCTTCACTGAGCATTTCACTAGAAAAACAATTAATGCCTGCTCCCAACTGCAGCCATATGAAATATCTTTCAGTGTGCAAGCAGGAAGACAGACAACACTTAGAAAAAGGGCAGAACACAGTTAGCAAAACACCCTTCCCAGATTTTCCAGGTAACTTCACAAAAAAATGCAGCAGTCTTCTTAGTTTTGAACAGCAGCATTGTACAGATTTGTATCACCATCCACTAACCATCCAAAATCAGAGCTTCCCTTACCCCAAATGGTGGATACGAAGCAGCAGCAGCAGCGGAGGCAACACTCACTGCGGGAGGTGGTATTCCTGAAGAAGAAGGTGGGAACAGACCCAAGGCATTCAGATTTAATCCAGGAATTAAATGTGCTTGAAGCTGCAATGGCAGAAGAGTCAAGATTTAGAGTCCTGGTTATTAACTTTAATAAAATCCTAGTTGGCACATGCTGTTAAGCTTGTGGGATGTTATTTAAAACAACAACAACAAAAAATTCATCTCGATTACCCGAAGGACTCTCCTTCAAACCTGTTTCCTAGACACATGTACAGACCAATAACATTAAAAACTCATAGTGTGAAAAGCAGATGGGAATCACTTGCTACAATTTCATCAGCAAAACGCATTTCAAACTTCACAGCAAGATATTCAGATAATAGTACTATTTACTTTCAGAGTGAACATATTTATCAGAAAAATAATAGTTTTGGCCTCATACTAAAAAGACAGCACTGTAGAAACAGAAAGATCATGTGCAAACCTCTGCTTTTCTTACACTGGGGCAATACATATGTGACACTATAACCCCATCCCCTCTCCCTTGCAAAAGAGGAAGTGAGATACCTCCAGCAATTGCTGGGAAAGGATCAACTATGAAGTTGCATGTCCCTTGCTTGACCACACCTGAGAAGAGTGACACCATCATGTGGTAGGAAGCATTTGTTGTCTGATACAAAACTTGTGAGTACCCTTTTCCAGATTATTGCTCAAAAGCATGAATATGCTTTAGAAATATCTCAGTGTCTGTCCCTCTTTAGCTATCTCAGGCCATTAAGATAAGTCAATCACCAAAAAACTTCAAAACTTCACCACCTCAAAAACAACCTTAATAACCACTACAAACTAAACCTGAAATCTATGCAGTAACAGAGGTGGATTTTGACTTTCCATACCTTCGTCAAACAGCAACGCAGTCTCTAACTCACACCATGTCATATGAAACAAAAATGCACTGCTATTGAATTTGGTTTTGACTTTGTTCCTCATGTGTAGCTCATGTACTGCAATTTGCTTTGTGTGGGACAGGCAGGGAGAGAAAGGGGGAAAATATTCTCTCTACTCAGTAGGGCAACCATGAAGAAGAGACATTTCTGGAAATTCAGGACCATTGTAAACTGAAAAAATATTTCCATTCTAACTCTAGACCATAAGATTTGGATACACACGCACACACAAAGCTTTTCCTAACTTATCAAAAGTCTCAATCATTTCTCAATATCCATTAGTAACACTCTGGCAAACTAATGAGGTATGTTGTTTTCAGTATATAATCACCAATCATCTTCAAATAGCTAAATGCCTTTATCATCTGTATCAAGAAAAAACTTTATTAAAGCCTTCTTAAATTAAATAATTAAAAACAGGAGAGATCCTTCTTCCATACATTATTATGTTATTTATGTGAAGAGACTGAATCACTACTTTAAAAAACATGCAAGCCAGAGCACATAAGCCACAGCAGCACAAACACACCCTTCTTCAGGCTTTTGCAACAAGAAAAAAGTAAAATACTCATTAATTTCCTCAATCCAAAGTTCTCAGTTCCCCCAGTCAAATATGAACCAGAAAAACCTCCATTAAAATAGCACACATAAATAAATAACAAAAATGGTTGCCCACTCCCCCACAAATAAATAGAAGAGTCAACAGAGTGGCTGCAACAGAAAATTCTGATTTGATATTAGGAAAAAAAATTCATCATGAGAGCAGTGAAACAGAGCACAGGTGTCCAGAGGTGCTGGACACTCCATGACCACTTTCTATCCGTGGAAATGGACAGACACTTTCCATCCATGGAAATATTAAGGAGAAGACAAGTCTCTACATAACCTCGTTTAACTTGGAAGTGGGGCCCATATTGAGCAAACCCACTGCTGGGCCAGGTGACCTCCAGGGGTTCCTCACACCCAAAATCCTTCTGTGGTTTTAGTTCCAGAAAGAGCCCACATCCTAAAACTCACATTCATAGCAGCAATATCATTTTCATAGGACTCCCTGATTTTCTTCATAATTTCTTCCTCAGCCTTGGCACAAGTTTCAATACTGCCTTTAACTGTAATGGTCCTTTCCGGATTATAGAGTGTCAAGTCCTGCAATCTGCAAATGAAACAGAAGCACAGTTAATTAGCAAACAAAGAAGATAATCCAGGTTTATCATTTGAGCACGACAACATCCGAGTGTGTCAAGTTTGCCCTCCAAAGAGCATAGTATCAATTCATAACAGGGCTCAAACACAGGTTTCAGATAATCTGGGGAAAATCTGTCCTCATAGGAACCACAACAAAGCCCACCACAGCGAGGTTTGGCAAGGGCTGGTTGAGACATACTTGGGTGCTGCACGAAATGAAACGACCACACTGTGCACGAACACGAGCTGCAGGGCGGTGCAGCAACGTCCCACTTCACACACCACACCAGCACTACCAACAGGGAGAGGGCTTCAGACATTCATTTTAGACATCCCAGAAACACCATTAAAAAGACAAAAAGACCCAAAACATTTTCTTTTCTTGAGAACTGTAGCTTATTCTTTAAGGAAACGGGAGAAAAGCCGGGCCTCAGGGAAACTGCAGGAGAACCTCCAAGCCCTCAAAATGGGAAAAAAGAAAGGCTGTGTGCAAGTCAACATTTGCTGCAAAATACTAATAACTCCACAGGGAAAATGAAAATGTGACAGCATTAAACCAGTGCTTTATTCAGCAACAAATGCTAACCTACTGTGGTAACATGGAATAAACATACTGGGAAGCCATGGCATATCCACGTACTGAGAAAAGGTGAAGGGGTGAAGACAAAGTCCAGGGCAAGATGTAGGAGTGAGGAAGCCCACGGCAGGAAGCAGAGAGGAAGCAGCATACAAGGCCTTGCCTTCCTGCACAGCAGGCAGTGTGGCAAACCTTTGCACATCTCAGTCAAGCAGTGGCAGGTGCGAAAAACATCCACAAAGCAGGCCTTAAACTTCCAGTGCATGAGCACTGAAGTACTGCCTCAGTAAGGAAAGTGGTGGAAAACACCCCAAAGAAGAGAGGAAACACTTTCCCAAACGAGCTGTCTTACTTTAAACTTATGGACAAGCTTACCGAAAGGCCTAAATGAAGAGACTATGGGAAAGACTAATTAGATATAGCAAAATCAATGGGCATATATGCTCTCATTTATGTATTGATTACACCAGACGACTTCAGGGGGCTATTTTAGGCATAGTATGACAAATACAATCTTGAGGCCAAGATTTTAATGCAAATAAACCATTAACTCGCTAAATTAAAAAATACTCTGTAGCTGTTTACAGACAATGTGTTATTTATGTCATCATCAATAAAGACAAGTGGATTTCATGGAATGAAGACCATTTTTTCATGTACTCTGTACACATTTTTTTCCCCCTTTAAGCAATAGCATTAGTCTGCGTACTGTTTGCAAACAAACTGTTTATGCAAACACATTTAAGAAAGCACGCTGGCCTTAGAAAGTCTATTCTTGAAGCACACCTATATGGGTGCTTTTTCTCTATTTGATTTGTTTCTCTTCCTCAGACTAATTCCATAAACACACACCTTTAAGGAAGGCCTCAGGTACTTTCATCCAAACTTGATTTCTTCTTTTTGAGGAGGCACATTTACTCCCAGCTTCCTTGTCCTCATTTGAGCTATTTTCTGCAGTACTTTTTTTGTCTCCTGCATGTATTCACACCTCTTCACATATCCTCATGTGTCTTCCAAACTTTTTCCCTTTCCTACAGCCTATAAGCCTTATTCTCACCCTTCCTGGCTAGAGCCAAATCCAGGATGCCTTCAAATGCTTGAAAGTTCATGCCAGAGCATTCATTATTCAGAACAGGAGGTTCTCTGAAGATATTACTCCAGGGTAAAACTACTATTGACTGCCAAGCTTCTACAGAGATGTTAATCTAATCAGTGATTTACAGATTTCCAGTAAAGGTGAAAACTCCCTTTTAATCTCAGCTAAATTTGAACAGGTCTCAGTTACCCTCACAAACTCAGGAAAAAAGGTATTACTTTGAAGCAGACCAGCCAGTGTATTGCAGTTTGGCTGCTAGTGGTCAAGAGGGACAGCACTGCTACTAAAATACCCTTTTCAGTATCCATTTGCTCTATTTCTTTCCCTCTAGTCCAAAAATTTAATATATACCAGAAACTAAAACATCACTAAATTCACTCATTTTCACACATATCTCAGAACTGATCCAGACTTACAGTTTCAAACACTCATCATTACATATGGTATAATATGTTAAAAACAACTGACACTTAAAATATAGTCTAACACAAGCTCCACATAGCCTATGTTATTTTTAGGCTCGCTCTTGACTGAGTTTACAATGAAGACTCACTGTTTACATAAAATTTAACTGAGCTTAAGTAACAGTTTAATCCACATGATGGAAAGGTCTCTGAAGGGCTGTTATCTCAGCCTTTAACACACACATAATATTTTTCTAAGAACTCTGTACCTGAATGTCCCACAGCAGCATTGCTGCCATTTGAGACACCTCACCAAAAGATTAGGCCACCAAAAACTTACGGCGATATCGTGATCTTAGTATCTGTGTCCTGTTCAATTTTCTTCAGGTTTCTTCCTTCTTTGCCAATAAGTCGGCCAACAAAGTTGTTATGTGCCAGTATCTTCAAGGGAATTTCTTCTGTACTGTAATGGAAGTTATACCTAGTGAGACTTTTGGAGACCAGAGCACAAGCTTTTATGCGTGTTATGGATGAATTTTATTTTCGTAGAAATAGCCACAGCTCCCATTCACAGGTTAACACTGGATGCAAAGTCCAGGTACAATGGGCTTTTCAAGCTTAATTGCAGCATACCTTGAGCTAAATAAAGCTCAGAGTGAAGTAGCAAGAGCTGTTGGGAGGGAAAAAATAGATCTTAAAGCTTTTAGTGAGGGCTTACAACTTGTTATGCTCGCTCTGACTAAAAGCTCTCAGTTGCTCAAGAAACTTCCATATTTGCTCCAGTTCACCTCAAAATCACAGCCAGGCAACAACTGAAATCATAGATGCATGCTGGGGCTAACTAAGCAAGTAGACTGTCCTGAAAGGCAAAATGTCTCAGTTTCTTTACCTACTTAGATACGGATAACAGCAAATATTCACTTGTTAACAGCTTTAAAAACTACTTCTTTAAACTGAGCCAGCGAGAATTCAGAATTTTTAATGCTTCCACGATGAAATGCTTTTTACTCACAATTTAGTATCTTGAGCTTCCTTTTGCATGATCTCCATAATAATTTTACAAGCTGTTGAGCAGCCTTCAGGAGTTGAGTGGATGGTAATTGGTTTCTCAGCAGCACCTGCATTCTCTTTACGATGAATATCAATTCTTGAAAGAAAGAAAAACACTAACTGTAACCACATAGTCTATGGTAAACCTTGTGTATTTCCAACTCTCGTAAAACTAATTTATTTTGAGCTAACAGTGACTACGTTTTAGTGGTTTACTCTTGAAAAGTTTACAGCTATTTAAACATATCCTAAATACTAATTTGTTGTGGTACGAAGAGCCTCTCCTCCCGATTTTACCAGCTAAGCCCCACCTCTGCAGACACTGGGATCTCCTTTTCTCAGTAAACTCCCATCAAGATAGTCAGGGGAGTTGTTAGATAGACAACTAAACCCCTGAAGACAGCACCTCATCAAGCTTTCCCAGTGCTCCATCTCCAGCCCCACTGCTCCACTTAGAATGACTGTGCAACTACAGGACAGTCAGGCTCTGTCCCATCTTATCTTTAATTACCTCAACAGCAGAATTTCCCAGCACTCCTCTGCTAACAAGTAGCATGGCAGTACTTTGCATCCATCTTCAGGATTAGTTTCTTATACTTTTCCAGCCTGATTTTGTCATGATACTACCTTTCCTCTACTCCACCCTCTACCACCCTGAAACTACTAGCCTTGTTTTACAACAGGTTTATGTAGTTCTAAGAATTTAGCAGAAATTAATTATGACCTGCATAAAGACAATGCCTTGGATATTACTTTTCCTCTGCCAGTAACTGCAGCTCACATATTCTTTCCACCTCTGCTTTTTGTTTTTGCCCCTCTTCTGCATGTAATAGCTATTTCCTAACTGAAACAACCATGCTGCTTTTCAAGAAGCCCCCTTATTTTTGCAGTTCTTTGAAGTATTGAAAACTCATTTTGTTTCACAATGCAGCATTTTCCAAGAAACCAATGGCAATCCTTGGTGGAACTGAAAGTGGATGAAATTTCTTTATTTTTTTTTTTAAGCCCAAACCAATGAAAACATCATTCTCAAAGGCACGTATCCGTAAAGTTAGCAACCTGCAATTATTTCTGCTCTACCCACCCTTCTTTTAGATATAAAAGCTTTCCTCATGCAAATCTTCCAGGATTTTTATAGTCCAGGAATTAGATGTTTTATATATCACCTGAAAAATTGGTTACCCAGAGAAAAATTACAACCAAGTCTTGTCAGGACACCACAAATCTCTTAAACCTGTGTTGTTAAACACACTAAATAGTCTGCTGGGTTACATCATGCTAATGAGAGGTTTGAAGGAGCATCATGATAATCTTGGGTTTGGGGAGCTGGGGAAGCCTGTTTGTGGGGGGTTGGGGTGTAATTAGAGAGGAGTCCCTTATCCTCACTAACTACTCTCAAAGCTGAGGCTATGACCCACCCTTGTTCCCCTCACACACAGCTCATTCCCAGGTCCTGCCTGCTGCAACTGCAGAGCTGGGGACTCCTACCAGTGTGCTGCTGAAGGCAGCATTTTAATTCTCTGTTTTTAGGGGCATCCTAGAAAAATTCTTGGAATCAGAACCCCACCTCCCTCTGCATCTGTGCTGAGCTCTTCCTTGTGGGTAGGGATTTAACGCACACTGGAAACAATCTCTTCCAGCGTCTCTAGACCCCAGTGCCCTAAGCTCCTTAGGTCACTTAGCAGCTTGCTTTTTGCCTCCCATGCATTTCCTTAATCTGTGTTTTGGTGTGGTCTGCAACTTGATAGCAACAAATGCATTCTCCAGAAACAGAGGGGGGTAAGATGTAAGAAGCAGTGAGGGAGATAGAAAGGTTCTTTTTTTAGGGTTCTTCCCCCCACATCTTGAATTGACAACACTTACAAATCCTAAAAATGCCCTAATCAAACTAAAACTAGAATAAACACTTGAAGACTTGGGTATCGCCACACTGAGTGTATGCCCCCCAGAACAACATATTACAGCTCTTTCAGTTTCTCTTTTTGTGCCAGAACCATATTAGTATATCTGTAAGCAAAAGTCTCCAACAGAGTACCATCATGCTAGTGCTCCTTTTTTAAAGGGGGAGAAAAAAGTCAGCTAGTGTTTGAACACGTGTCAAGAACAGAATCCAGTCCTTAAATAATTCTTGCAAAACATTTCCTGTTCTCTGTTGTCTTCATTTGCTATCTGACCATGCAGATTAGTAATGACGTTTTAAGAACTCCTCTTTACATGAGCAATGATGACACAATATTAAAGCTATTAATTACAGTTTTGTAAAATAACTTACTTGGACTGTGTCTGCTTTGTAATGTTTCTGATTGTTGCTCCTTCTTTCCCAATAATGGCTCCTACAAACTGTGTGGGAACCAGCATCCGCAGAGGAACGTCTGACTGTGGTTTCTGCCTTGTGGTTGCACCGGGTGACCCTTGCCTCGGAGGACCCCTCTGTCCAAATCCACGTCTTCCCTGGGGATGTTGTTGTGGAGGTTGCTGGGCTGCCATCTCATCAGGGATGTATGCAACTTTCAAGGAATAGTTTTCAAGCTGAAACCCATTCAGTTTTTCTATTGCTCTGTTTATTTGCAAAGGAGAGGAGAGAAGAGATTAAAAAAACCCCATGATCGCATGCAGGGCCTTATGAAATGACAAGTCATTCAGATGTAGACTTCTGTTTTTCTAAATTGCGTGGTGAAACTAGAAACTCATTCCAAGATGAAAACTTACATTTGAAATTCTTCAGCCAAGATTTTGATTACACAAAGTCACCATATTAAGAACTACAAGTTAGCTCTTGCTTGTTCTGGGCTTCCATGCACTTTAAAGATTTTGCTGGTCCAACCCTATCAGCAAAACCTCACAGGAGACAGAGCTTATGCACTCAAAAGCATTCTTTTGCCTGATTTAATTTAAATCAATTTCCCAAATAGAATTAAAGCTGCACCAGAGGGAAAACTTTTTAGCTGCTATCACAGCACCTTCATTAGGGTTTTTGCCAGCATAGCTATTTGGCTGGAGTTTTTGCAATAACTGATCTGGCTGTGACAGGAATGAAAAAAATATATGAAAGAGGAGAGCACCTTCACTTCAGCAGGAAAGGAAGTGCTCAAAGCCAGTCAATGGCATCTGAAACGCCCCTTAGCAGACTGCAACAGCACCTTGCAACTCACTAACTAGTCATGTTGTAGGTAGGTTTAAAAGTTAACAAGGAAATTAAAGCCCCATATCCACGTTAAACTCTCCATAAAAACAAAGTTGTTAGAGGGCATTTAAAATGCTGTTTCACCTTCTCTTGTTCTTTCAGTTAAGCATCACAGAGGGATATTGCCCAAATGTACACAACCCCCTCGCGCCGTGGGCCCTCACACTGAAAACCTCCTGAACACTCAGAATTCCCTCTGCTCACTCTCTCTTCGTAACCAAGGACAAGGCTCCAGGCCAGCCTGACCTGCTCTTGGGTCTCCTCTTCACAGGGGAAACACAAGCCACCTTAAAATTACAGCCTTCCAGAAGGTAGAATACCTTCCACTCACAAACAGGATAGAGTTAATACAACTAAATATCTAGCAGACAGTAGGAATACTAAGATACATGAAAAGCACTGGTAAACTAGTGGTATAAAATAAACACATTTGCCCAAGAAAGACATATCAAATATTGCTACAACAGGCATTACTACTCAGATTAACAGTAATATACTGATCACTGAAATATGCACTGATTTGGGGTAGTTTATAGATGCCAGACTTAATATTGGACAAAAGATGACTGACAGATTTTCTTTAAAAAAAAATTAAATTAAAGGCAGTAGTGGGAGGGAGGGAGTCTTCGTCTTTTATTAAAGAACCCACCAATATTTTCATTAAAAAGCTCCAACAGCCATATGCTCTGGAGCAAGGCCTTTGAATTCAGAAACTTAACCCAGTCCTTCCATTCATGCACATTTGCAGGACATTACTGCCCATTTACCAAACATTAGCCTCAGCAACACTTTTACTCCTGCCTCTACTACAGAGATAAAAGATGATGATATCCAATTGCCCATATTTTCAAGGGCAGCCAGTGAAAAATACTATTTGTCTCCTGGGTGTCCCATTTGACAGTCTGGGTCACAAGCAGCTGTTGAAACCAAGCAAGCAGCTTCTCAGATAAGAAGTGGTATTTAGGTACTGAGGATAACAGGCCCCTCATCTCCCAGGGGCTGAGCCAGAGTCCTCAAAATATTCCAGTCGGACAGCAAAGAGCTTATGAGAAAACAAGTAATTTGTGTCTTTGGAACAGGGTTTAATAAGGGCTGATAATAAATAAGGCCCAAAGCAATGCCAATGAACAAAGAAAGCAAAATATTGAATAACTGATCACTGTTCATTAAATACTTCTGTTAACCAAATGAGACACAGGTCCTTCAGGAACTGGGCAGGAGTGTAATTACTCCCATAACAGAAGAATCCTTTACAGCAATGAGCTGGATTAAAATTTGGTGAGGTTATATCAAAGCTGATATTTTTAAACTTTTACTGCACGGATTTTGAAAAGCATTTTATTACACAATAAAACATGTTTATAAAACAGTATGAGTAGTGAGCAGACTAGTGAGACTTGTGTTTCTATGGATTTATCTCAATTTTCAGTTTCTGCACAGATTTCCAATGTTGGAAAGGCATTTCACTGAAGTCTCTCTCTCTGGACATCCTATCTGGAAAAGGGGTCTGGGAACTTTCCTTTTTAAACAAACTGAATACATTAATTTCTTGTTGGCTGCAAATATCCAAGACCTCTATTTCTAGGCTGAGTTTTACTGATATTGACCAGAAAGCTGAATTGCTGCCAGGAAGGGAAATGGCACTGCCAGATGGTCCAGTTGCACAAGCTCTGTTTCTTTTGGAATTAAACCTCAAGATGTTGGAGAGGTGAACACCAACATTTATGCAAATGTGCTGATAGGCTCCAGATTAACGTCTATCCCAACTCATTTCCTTCCAAACATTTATTTGACAAGTTCAGACATTGCTTCTTTCCCAAAATGTGTCAGCCTCCTCTGGCTTTAAAACATCTTTGACCAGAATCCCAGCATTAACACAAAACCTGACATTAAATCAGTGCTTGAGACCTCTCACTCTTCCTTAGAAGTGGTTGGGAAAGAAAAGACTAGGCTTATTGTTTGCAACCAAGCTTCATACCTATCCTATTTTCACAACAAACACTTTCCAGCAACAACTATATGTACACACACATATATATGCACATATATATATACATCTCCTGGAAAGAAGGTTGGAATTTTTCTTCTTAATAACAACTTATAAATTGTTAAATGGTTCCATATGTCTATAAGTACCTTAAATT
Source organism: Corvus kubaryi (assembly GCF_017639235.1). Classification (NCBI taxonomy): domain Eukaryota; kingdom Metazoa; phylum Chordata; class Aves; order Passeriformes; family Corvidae; genus Corvus; species Corvus kubaryi. The sequence goes on along the minus strand of NW_024581137.1, from coordinate 26,996,263 downwards.
CAAAGCAAACTGAGAAAAGTTCATTTGCCATTGTGGAAAATTAATTGTGTCAGCAGTGAACAATCTCTGGCCACCAAAGCCATATGATGACATGGAAAAATAACACACTAATTCACCCTGTGAGTCACAGAGTTCTCCATATTTTACAGCCTGACTTGTTTTATAATTTGACTTGTTCAAATGATGAGAAGTCAGAAGAAGTATCAGTAATTAAATGCTGATCTCCCAAGCCTTTTATGGAACTGATATTTCCTGGGTACATAGTCCCATATTCTGCACTGGTTTGGGTGCACACAGTGGAATGCAAGGATAACTGATTTGCAGTGGATGCTACACATACACAGTTCTAGTGCATTTCTTACAGAGGAAAAAAAAAAACCCAGCTTTTGAAAGGTCCTTTTGGCTGTTGATTCTGGCCTTCACATTCCAGTATTTGACAATTTTCACTAGGTTCTTAAAGTATTGTTATACACGTTTCTTCAGCTGTTCTGGACTCATTTTTATCAATTCTGTGGCACAAAACATAGGGCTAGAATTAGGCAATGTGATGATTCAGCAGCTCTTCAGCACCATAACAAGCTCAATTTTAGAGGCATCTAGGCACTGCTTTGGGGGCTGGAGAGACAGATGTGGAAGAAAATCCATGAAGAGAGAAGTGATTGAGAACTGCCTTCTAGATGGCTGCAAAATTCATGTAAAACAGCATCTAGGACAGCACTTGCTATCAGGAGAGTCAGCCCTGCTCGCAGGGGAAGTCTGAGCCTCAGCTAAAAGCAAGTGACTGGTTCTTCACAGCCCTAGGGCCATCTGTTTCAGGCAAAGCTACCATCATTGCTGCAGACCACATGTTACATCGAGCTCCTTCTGTAAAGCACACGCTCACTGACTGACCACCTCAAGAACTCCAGAACACAGAAACACCACCTCTGCCTTCCCAAGCCGGTTGGGGGGTCTCCTTCCATGACCACAAGTTCATAAAAGCCATGCAGACTACCTCTGTCAGGCAGCCTGGCTGGTACCTACTGAAACAACCCACAAACCGTCTTTTAAACAGAGGCTAAAAGCCTGAGGAGTCACTCAGGGAGGACAAAAATGGAGAAAATTCAGTAAACTGCCTCATTAAGAGGTGCCCTCCTCCCTGAAGTCATCCTTTAAAATTTATATTTAGTAGAAATGTAAAATATTTCCATTTCACATACTAGCGAGAGCTGGTACACAGAAGTCTCTTAGCGTAGTTCAGAATTTTTTAATAAAATGAATTCATTAAGAGACTGCAGCAGCTACTGTCTGTGTACTGATAAGATGGATACCAGCCTGGCTTATGTTCATGTGACACCTGTTCAGAAGCAAGAGTTCCTACGTAAAAATGAAACCTTTAAACAAGTATTTTGTAAATTAGTCACCTGAGTTTTTCCCATCAAAACGGCATCTCACTGCTGTTCTCTCATGAACTGCCTACAAGAGGATGTTTGCCCAGCCTTCTCCCTTTTGATGCTAGTGGAGGTTAAACATCCTAGATAAATGATTACAGTAAAAGCACCGAGTCTTGTACTGGAAATCATTCTTCCACTGATAGCATGATGACACTAAGCACTAGAAGGAGAACATATTTCACTCCCACATGCAGCTTTTATGTACACCACTTTTCTTTTTTCTTCCCTGAACAGACACAATTGCATATGAGAAGGCAGATGTACATGGTAAATTTTCTTTAGCATAATAAATTTTTTTACATTAAATAAAAATATAGGTTTCATCAGTACTTCTGCAAATGAAACCAAAACAAAATCTAAGCTTATAATCACTTATATCCCACAGAATTTTCAGTATTATCGTATGGCAACATTAGCTCTGACCCACAATGGCATGCAAAAGTATTAGTTACGTGAACCCTTGTTCATTCAAGGACACGTGTTGTGCACACACACACAGATGTGTGCTCCATTGAAAGGGTAAAAAAATTTTTTTTGCAAGTATTCTAATTAAGAGGTGATCACTAGTGGACTTTCAAAATCCTGGGTAGAGCAAAATCTTGTAGCATGTACTAGACTCCTACACACTGGAACCTTTTGGGGAGGGAAAGATGTGGTGGTATAACATTTGAAGATAGCAGCCGTAATTTTGGTGTCAGCACGTCACAAGGACACAGTCAGCATGTCCTGCTGGTTGCAGTTGGGGATTGATACTGGGAGAAGAGGGGTTGTCTTTTGGCAAGCATGTCCCAGGCTGCCTCAGCACCTGCATGCAGCTAGTTGGGTTGTGCAGGGTAAACCACAGGCTCCAGGCTCTGTTCCTTGCCCTCTCGTCTCTTCCAAATGTTCTACAACCCACCACAATATTCAATAATTGCCTATGCCACAGCAGTGCACATGCTTTGTAAAGCCCTCTCCAGGGTCTGGGAAGGAGAGCAGCAGGGGCTTGCAGGAGAGGAGAGGAGGGATGTGGTGTCAGACCTGGGAGTGCCAGCCTCCTCTTTGATATCCACACTCCCAGAGAGCAAAGGGGGTTTTCCAAGGCCCACGAATGGCTCTATGATTGCAGCACACCCCCCTCCACAATGCTCCTGGGCTGCCAGAAAGCACCTCATCTGCTGTGCTGGCTCCCTTGCTCTGGCCACATTGGCCAGAGGCATCATCCTGCTGTTTCTGGCGAGACAGGCTATGCCTCTGCAGATAGGAAAGAGGCATTGCTACAACAAGTCAAAGACACAGACCACTGTCCCATCTAGAAGTCAGGAGCTGTGCACACCTCAGATTTTGGGTGCTCTGTGCTCTAAGACTTCTTTCTCAAAAAGACTGCAGCAATCTTCAATGATTAAATTTTCCAAGTTAATTTTGGATGCAGATTGTATTGAATGTGCCACAACTGTAGTACCAGCCTAGAGGAAAAGACCTCTGCCACAACTACCTAGATTTGCAAGACAGAAGGCAGCTCAGTTTCCCCACTGGCTGGAGCCACACTTTTTGTTCAAAAGTACTGTCCTCCAAGCAATGCATACCACACCTGCTTAGAACTGCTTATCAAAAGTATCTCCAGATTATGTTGCAGCACCTCCACCACACACTGCAAGTACACACTTCAGCAGTCATGGCAATGCCATACAGATATCCAGCAGCGAAGTAACCGATTTAGCATGTTCTGTCAGCCAACACTACTGTGAGGATAGCTCATGCATTGCAAAAAGTGCAGAAGAAGAGCAACTAGAACTAGGGACCCACTATATGTGGCAGCATAGAAATCTTTGTGTCATGGTGTTTGATCCAAAAGTCATGGCAAAGAGCACCATTTACCCTAAACAGCTGAATTCCAAACTACAAAGCTTGTTACCAGCTACTGACTCTTGACAACTCTAACCAGCTTTTAATAAAGTTCTTGTTAGTGCATGTCCTTCATAGGATGACCAGCACTGCCTTTATCAGCTATCAGCATTCACACACTGCTCCCTCTCCACTGCCATTGCTGTCCACCACAGCCAGCTCCAAGCAGCCAAGCTGGGTCATGTCTGGGAAAACCATTTCATTGAAACAGCACTGCAGGCACTATGGAAAAGCCACACACATGCAGGTCCTGCAGTGACCCTTCATTCCAATTCCTCACAGTTTTTTCCTTAAAAATACCTCCATCTAGGCACTTCTCCTAGGGGTTTCTAAACAGTTGCAAGGTCACCTCCCAAACTCCGACACTCTGAGCTAGCATTTTTTGTACATAATATGGACTTACCTGCTTAGAAAACCCTGTGTCCTTATGAAACCATTTGCACATGCAAATCAAGGCTCCTCCACTTGCCCTACATGTTCCAAGGAACTAAACTGCCACCATTCAACTTGTATTGCTTCAGCTCCCCTACAACATCCATGCTGGATGCCAATTCTCCTGCTTCAAACTCAAGAGGTTTTCAGTTACTGTCACAATTTAGGGGTTTTTGCATAAGAAATCATATCTTAGACATTTTTTCATAGTATTTGCTTATCCCAGCATTTCCTCAGGATTGACCATAAAATTTAGCCAGTACAATTTGGGGATAAACTGTTTTCAGCTTCAGAAGGGAGTACGCAAGCCCAGAAACCCACATCACAGATGACAGACAGCTCAAAAAAGTATATCATGCTTCTTTCCATGGTATTTTTGGTACTTCCTTCTTATATTTTCAAAGGAGGAACTGGCACATGTAGTATTAATCTGTAACACTGCTCCATAAGTTTCTTCAGAACTAGAAATTCAGCCTTTCTTAATTGCTGTGCAACAGAATCAAAAGCAACAGAAGGACCTGAAGAACTTGTTAGAACAATTCAGCTTTTGAGCAAGTTCAATAGTGATTTCAAGGAAAACATTGTTTTTCCTTCAGCTCCAGCGTACACAGGAGATACCACTGACACAACTTTCCCATCACATTTGTTTATAATACACTTACAAGTAACCTAATGCTTTGAAAGATTAAATACATGTGTTGCATTCAAGTTACGCACAGATCATAATTACTTAATTATATGTACAAATATTATTTCATTTGTAATTTTGAATTAATGCATACCATAAGCACGCTCTGCATCTTAACTGCTGGTTTTAGTTTGCCACAAGGTGGCAGAAATTTCAAAGTTAAAATAAAAAGATCATTGTAGGCTATTCCATGAGTTCGGTTTTGTTTGACCTGCTATGACTAGAAAGAGGGGAAGTATGCTTATGTCACCAGGTTAAAACTTAAAGACCACACAAGTCCTTTTTTTGTGGTAGAGAAGCAAAATTCAACCTTTAGCATAGTACATAATACAGATTTTTAAAGGAAAAGTATGTGTGATCACTGATTAAGTAAAACATTGTATTTTAAAATTTTAATACGTAGATTAAAAATTCTCAATTACGGAAGATATAAGGAAGTTTAAAAATATGTGGCCTAAATTTCAAAAATACCAAATAAATTATTTTAGGTATACAGATTACACCTTTTGTGTGTTTGGAAGCAGCATTAAATTTTCTAATAAAAAAGCCCTGTCTTCTGGTTAGCAGCTGCATTCTTTTATTTTTTTTTTCCTGTTATTTTGCTGTGATTGTTTGTTAAGAAGCAGACAGAACAATGAATGCTGCAAGAGGGTATCACTAAAAACATAGCTAAAAAAATCATTTCACAGTAACTTCCATCCTCACACTGGTAAATTAACTTTCTGCTCTCCCCAATATAAAAAAATTTATACAATTTTTGCATTTTTTGAAATTACTGATTTACTTTTTATCAAAGTGAAAGGAAAGTTGATGATAAAAAAATAGTAAATTAAGGTGAATTGCACCAGACTTTCTTAAAAGTCAATGCTTAATTTATTGTTAAAATGGTGACGTGATCAGAAACAAAGTTGCATATACAGTCACAACAACATGAACTCCAAAATGCAAGTTAGATGACAGAAACAACTAAATAAGATACTTACTGTCTAGCCTGGTCCTTATTGCCATATGTTACATTTACAACTGCAGTCTCTGTGTCAGTGTTCACTAGAAAGAAAAATGCAAAGGAAGGAGGGTAAGTTCAGTGTGCACCCACTTCCCACTACAAATTTAAAAGCAAATTAAGAGTAGAAAATGTACCTTGCTCACAGTTCTCCACAGTTCCATACTGAGCTAACAAACTATCCAGCACCTATAAGACGTAAAAGAAATGACAGATTTAAATTTCAAAGCAGATTAACATAACAAAAAGCCTCTAAAAGCACCAGAATTTGTAAAAGTATGGTATGAGGACACAGATCATTTAAGACAGCTGCTCCAACAAGGAAGAAATTATTATTCCAGGAAGAACAAAGATACATTGTTTATTTTCTCTCTCACATCAGAAAATCTGCATTTAAAACTTCATTAGTGGGAAAATACAAAGTATAACTCCAAGAAGTCACACTGCACTGTATGTTCCAAACTTTGAAAATAAAACTCCAAGTCACCTGTTCTAAGAGTGGGCTAAAGAAGAGGCAGAAAGAATTAGAGAAGAGCAAATCTGAAACAAAATTTTCTCCACTTATTCCGAGAACCTATATCTAACTTTGTCACTTTATGGAGTTGTTGGAGTTTTTTCCTCCCAACACACTTAGGCTGTACATAAAAATGTTATTTTCTCCCTTAGTGGGGAATTGCCTGTGTAGAGAAGGGAACAAGAATAACCACCACATGAAGAGCTGTTCCACAATGATTTTAACAGATTTCTCAAAGATCCCCATTCCAGAGGAACCACTCACAACAGTATCTTCACCTTTATTTGAAAGTCACAATTAATTTTTCCTTTAGTAGAAAGCTAGGAAGAAACAGGTAAATGCATCTGACAAGTCGCAAAAGAAATCTAAATTAAGTCATTTTATTTTGCATAGGTTGTTTTATTCTAGTCAAATGGAGGATGAAGAAGGGGGAAGAACACAAATTTCTGGGGAAAAAATCAAGGTGTCAGAGTATTCCAGTAAAAGAATTAACACACCCACAGTTGTACCACTTCTAAAATTCACATGGTATAGAGTTTATTTTCTTCCTGGTGAGAAATAATGTTGCAGAAAATGGTGACTGTGGCAGTAACTAGCACAGACACAAGTGCATCATTATGGTGTATTGCATCCTAATGTTTTGTCACAGAAATTAAACTGATGCTGGAAAAGTTCACAATTTACACCAAGAAGTGAAAAAGTAAGCTTGCAATCTCTTCTGTAACCAAAGTGACATTTCTTCAGCTAGTCTCTTAAGGGCAAATGTCAGTAAGAAAGAGAAGAAACCCCTTTGGGAAAGGAAGGAAACACGGAAGCAAAGACAGAAGGAAGGCAGTAGGCATAAAAAGCATCTGTGCAGCTTCCCGTTGCAGTACACTTCCCTTTGCTATAACCAGCAATTGAGTGTGCACAAAACCCCAGTCCCTAAAAATGTAAAATTCAGTCTACATCCTCATGAGATTAAAATTCCTGAATTATCATCTATCAATGTACCACATACTTTTACTACAATGTAAAAGACATTTCTAAGATAAACTGCAGTTTATGTGCCCAAACCTAAAGACAACTTATATCAGTACAATTTGCACTCTTTACCACCTACTAAAATTTAAACTGCACATAGATGTTTCAAAGGTAACATTTTAAACCAGGTATTTAAAAGAAAACGCAGTGCTCGCCAAGTTTGAGCAATGCATTAGTGCTTCTAACTGCAGAATTTCCCCATCCTTCTAGTAGAGGCTCTAGTAAAGTTTTCTTGGCAAATGTTTTGTTTTCATAGACAAGTTGTTAATTGTCCTCTCATTCTACAAGTAGAGATTAGCCTAGTCTGAGAGTTTGCCTTTTCAATCCCCTAAAATATAATTTTTCTGCCACTCCTCGGATCCAACAATTGGAAACTGTGAATGTTTACTCTGAAATTTGTTAAATATTACTGAAGCAGAGATGCTCCAGGGGATTAAAATAAATTTAAAATCTGTGGAAGATCCTTTTAAGACAATTAAACACTGGCACAGACGAGTGGGAGAGTTGTGAGGTCTTGCAGGTCTGCAGCTGTACCTCACACAAGCCAGGAGAGCCACAGCATGCGATTAGAGGAAAACCTTCTTCCACAGACTGCTTAAGGGATCCACTGAAACCAGTGGGTGAACAGAATCTCAGGTGGGGTCGGGGGTTTAAAAGCAAAGCTTTTCCTGGCTTAGAGATCCTTTCTGAGATGTTTAGTTGAAATAGGATACCAAAGAGTTCATTAGTCTGATAAAGCAATTCCTTTGTCCCTACAGTATGCCAACACCTGTGCATTTCTACACAGCAGACTGTGCCACAATATGAGCCAACGTGTTTAGTTGTTGTTTGAACTGTGCAGACCACCAGCTCATGGCCACTCTGCCCCAAAGCTGCATCACTTCAAAACAGAATTTCCTTTTCATCCTTACTCATTCAGGAAAAGAGCTATGCTAGACTGCCAGAGGTACCACAACAGTTTGCTTAATAATAATTAATCAATATTTTGTAAGGTATTTCTATATTAAATTTATATTCTGGGCTAAGCATACCTTTATAACGAGACCCACATATTAAAGTCACCATCCTCACTAGGAAAAGAAATGCTGTAAAGCTGAATCCACGCAACTTTTTAAAGATTCATTTTCTCTAAAAACTACTTTCAGCATGTTTCTAATCAGCCATCAGAAATTTCTCAACGCACTATCTCTTGCATCTACTCCTAGAAGCCTAAGAACCCAAAGGCTGCTTTGCTGCTAATGCTGAGGAGCAACCCAGAATGGCATATTCAGCATCACATCCCTCTTCAGCAGGAGTTCTCCACTTATGCTGCTCCTTAATCCTCTTCTGAGCCATTTCAGTCAGAGACAGTGTCCATCTGGGCTTTAATCCAAGTGATTTGAGTTCCCATGTTCTTAAAAGACTTGCTTTACTGAACAGATTTATGAGAAGTTTCCTCAAAGGATTGCAGGTTGCTTTAACCAAAATGAGAAACAATCCTCTTCTGTCAAAGACACTTGCTCTCTACAGCGCTGTCTTCAGGAGAAGCTTGAATTTTCATCACCATCAGCCTTGTGCAGCAGGATTTTAAGTGTGATCAACACTGCAGAAGTAGTCTTTCAACTAGACTGTACTTAAAATGCACTAGTAAGAAAAGATCAGCAGCAGTCGAGGTATATGTGTGTGTGTGTGAGGAGCAGGCTTCATGAGTGAGAACACTTTTAAATTAACCAGCTGATCCAGTTGGGTTAAGTCATTGCAGTTATATTCAAAAGCCAGACCCTCTATTGTAACTCACTTTCAAAATGCAGAACTCAATTCCTGCACCTGTTTCTTGCTTCACATGTATTTACTGCAACAGTCAGTTTCTATTCACATCTTTCATTTCTTCATATGTCCCTCACTAACTTTTCCCTCTCCCCAAATTTTTCTCTCTAGCCCAAAGCCTCTAGTTGTGCTGCAAAACAAACATGTTTTGTTTGAGCTGCTCTTCCGTAACACTCTTCGTGTACAGCCTTGTTGGGCAATCAGAACAAAATTCAAAGCCAAGCTGGTGGTGCAGCAGCAATTCTGATGAGCAGCTGAAAAGTTTATTTGTACAAATATTTAATCTAAGCTAGAAAAAAAGGTCTTTCCTTTTCTTGAGCTCTCCTTCTAGCAGTTGTCTAAATTGGGTCTCCTGCTCTTGTTATAGCACAGATGTCTCTCTCACAAAAAGCTGCAGTCTTATGCTGTGGACTTTCATTCATCAGGCTCTAAAAGCCAATTCTGACTTCATTATAAACAGCATTACCCTACACCAAGTCCCACAGATCGAGGCTGCTTTACATAGAAAAAAGAAAGAAGGAAACATTACTCTTCAGTGAAACCGAGAGCTTGATGCACACGTTAAAATACCACAGTTCTCAAACAGATTTCACGGGTTTAGAAGTAGCACTTTTGAACAAATCAGAGCAGTTGTTTCCTGCACTTTCAGAGCAGACTATTTCATACACATATCATATAATTTCATACACATCTTATAGTGCTGTAGGACTTCTGCCGTACACTGTAAGCAAATTAGTCTCAAGACATCTGGTCCATAAGCACAGTTATCCATATTGTTTCTCTCTCACACATGCACTTAGCAACAGGAACTTCACAGTGGTGCTGTAGAACCTGGAGTTATTTTCTCCACTCATGTAGACCAAATCCATTAGACCATCACCACCCCCTTGTTTCCATGACTCCTGTGTCATGTTGACGAGGAATTAAAATTAGACAACACAACTGAAATCATAAATAGCAGGGTCTAAAAGAGACAGAAGTATTAGGGTCATTCAGTAAAAAAAAAAACCCACAGAAATATTTGGCTGCAAAGATTTGAGTGCACAATGTGATTTAACAAACAAACTAACAATAAGATTTTGATTTAACAGGGGAGAGGTGGGGAAAGCAGGAAGAAAAACAAAAGAGCCAGGTAAGGAAAGGAGAATGGGAGTAGGTAAAGAACAGTGCTGATATCACAGATACTAAGCCTGGATGAACCACTACTGCCATCTGCATATTTCAAGTAATTTCTTGGTATATTTAAGTCCACAAAAAGCGCACCATAATGCCATTTCCCATTAATTCTATTAATTGAACCTAACTACTCTGATGTGGCCCCTACCAGGCCCTGGTGTACTAGAATTTGCAGTGCAGCAGGAGCAGACCTGGCATTTTGTGACTTCAAGGTGTGACATTACCCTGGCAGAGGCGCTGTTCTTCTCACAGCCGCACCAGCTGCCAACAACTGACCATGGCAAAAAGGGTCCTCAAACCACCTTCAGCTCAGCATTATTTTTTGGTTGGTAAAAAAAAAAAAAAACTGACATCCCATCAAGGGTCCCAGCTAGCATGGCTTTGCAAGGAAAATTAAACTGAAGAAGCCCCTAACAAATCCCTGAGGATGCAGTTATTTTTGAAAGTTGTAATTGGATAACGCTACATTGCCTGAATGGAGACTGTGGTGAACAGGTGAACTCAGCTCCAGGTCATTCAGCACATGTCCCAGCCTGGGCAGCCTCTCTGCATGACTGCCACCCCTCCACAGCCCAAACACAGCACTTTGCCCATTTTCACCAAAAAGTTCAGAGTATGATCGTTGCTTGTAAAGGCAAAGCAGCACGGACGTGGAATAGCCAATTTAGCACATGGTCTGCCAGGACACAGTTCTTTTTCCAAAAACTCGTGAAGGCATTTGAATAGGCAAAGCCAGTCTGCAATGGCTCAGTGCATTGCAGCATGTGGTGATGGTGTTTTTCATCTTGTAGGCCCTCCAAAACCCAGCTTACTGTCTCATGAAACCATGACCATAGTTTGGAAGAATCAGAAAAATAAGCCTGGAAGCTGCTGAACTCATTGTTTGCACACACCAGAAAGGCAGCGCCTGAAAACAATAACTCTGGCATATTTACCACATCCCATACAAACCCTGCAGTGAATTCTTCTCCTGGGAACTTACAGTTATATCCAAATGTTCAAAACTAATAACAAGTTTACCCTATAATACAATTCTGTTTAGGTGGCATTACCAGGGTTTTAAGAATGTAATGCTGAACCACAGAGAACAAAGACAAAATTGTCAAAGGAACTACTAATTGAGTGACCAATTTGGACACCAAGGGCTTGATTTTCCATAGTGCTCAGCACGTCTGCATGTTCAAAGGGCAGCTTCAAAGCCACTTTTGGTAGTAAGGAGAACACGGCACTTCTGCAAGAAAGACCTCAGGCTCATCACAAGACAAGCTGAAGACACTGTTAGCAACTAAGAGCAACTTCTGCTTAGGGAAGTTAGCACAGCACCAGAGACCAGAACATGCAGGATTCAGTTTGCCATGGCAACATTCAATTCCCCTAACCAAAAGGGTTTGTCTTCCTGAAAGTCCTCAACTTGCTAGAAAATTAAGAAAGTGTGTGAATGGTGAATAACTGGGTCACAGCTCTTAGGGACTAGTCATCTCAACTGCACAGGCTGGACTTGTTAGTGACAGCAGAGCCACCCTCTGGCCCCAGCCAGTGTCCCTCCCTACAGTGCTAAGAGCAAACACTAGATCCCTATTTCCCTTGCTGTCATGATGGGATTTTTGAAATGCTCAATTAAAAAAAAATAAGGAGGTAAGAGACGTTGTGGATTATTTCAATTTTGGTGTTTCAAATTAGGCAAAAGGTAGAAAGCAACTGAAAATAGGTCTCAGGTAAAACATCACATGCAACTGTGAGTACAACTATTATAACTAACTCCGCATACCACGTGTTTAAGTACTTCCAGATAATACTGCTGGACCATTTAAAGTTTTATATATACACATATACCCCTGTGTATATTTTTAAAAAAAGGTAACAGAAAGAGCACTAAATGCTTTAAGACCACACTAATATTAAAGAACAACATTTAAAAGGAATGCCTTGAATCTGCTAAGTCAGAAATTGCTTGAAGTGTAATTACCATGATTTACCAGTAGAAGAAAGTTGGCTTGTAAAAAAAAAAAAAAAAAAAAAATGGAATCCAACAAGAATAAGCAACATGGTAAATCATTACAGATAACATCAGTATCAAAACTCCCTCTTTCTCCTTTTTTTTTAAAAATAACTCATACAATAGAAAAATTCATGGAGAGAATATTCTAATGAAGCTCTGAAAATAGAAGAAATTTCAAAAGAAATTTTTGGGCTATAAAATTAGCCCAGGTACAGAACACAGCACACAGAAAGTTCTCATGTGCTTTCATGTTCCCACATTACACCCTAAGCTGGAAATAGACACTCTAATGTGTGATAAGGAAGAAAGATTAGTGTGCATTATGCTAAGGATGTATGAGATGGAGAAAGAAAAATCATAGTATCAAGGCTGACAAATGGCATTAAATGGTCTGCAAGGCTAAAAAAAGTACTTGAGAAATGTTTAAGAGAAAAGAAAAAAAAACCCCACTTATTAGATGCATGGGTGGCCTCCTTCACAAAGAGATTAAAGGGAGCAGGATAATTCAGTTTGGAAAGGAGTGAGAGGGAATATGATACAGGTATTATGAAATAACGAATCATGTAGAGATGGCCAAATTGGCAGCTTCTATTCACCCTTCATCTAAATTAAATGAAAACAAGTTTGAAAACATAGAATAAGTATTTATGCAGCATTTTCTGAATGCAATTAAGCACCTCACAGTATCTGCTACAATACTTCATTAATCTCCCCTCTCTTCACGCTAAAGGTGTAACTTCAAAAGCAGTTTCAGATAACATTGGAGTTTATGAACCAGGTTAGCACTAATGCTCCTGGATTCAGTATCCATCCTTATTTCCAGAAAATTAAAAAGCACTGTCACACTGATTGGTCCTTAAAGGCAGGGACTGCTGTTTTATGGAGCTAATCCCCATTCCCAGTATCTCCTTGCGGGCACTGTTGGGGCCCCCTCCTCCTCAGGCAGACGGGCTACCAGGACATTTCTGTGGCTCGGCATGAGGGAAGGATCACATGCCGGGCTGGCAGATGGGTGTTGTGAAACGTAGTAGGATGGAGCAGCAACACTAGCTCGTGTTCATCTGCCTCCTCTCAAACTGAGGCGGCCAGTTTAAGTGGAAACACTCTTTGCTACTTCTACGATGTCATTTGTAGTTTGCCAAAGGGAAGAAAAAGAAGTTATAAAAGCATTACTATCCAGTGAGCACTCATTACCCAACCCTGATTAAATGATAGACTGCACAAAAGCAAGGGAACCAGCAAATTTTAAAAGAATGTTTGGAAAAGACACTGGGATAAAGGATGATTTTTTTCTTTACTCACAAGACTACCAAGATACAATTGGTGCCTTACTGGCAGTTTTGACACTTTCCTGTGGAGGCATCAAGCACTGGTCTCCATCAGGAAGGCTGTGGCTCAGCTTGACTGTGCAAGCCGCAATGTCCTGCTCCGGGCCATGAAAACTAGAACAGAAGTGTTTATGTTTTCTCTTTCCCCTTCAACCTTTCAGTCCTCTCAATTTTGCTACCTCCATGTCATTACAGAAAATGTGTTCTTTTTAATTGCAAGCTTTATCAGGGAAAATTGTATTTCTCCTATACACTTTACTCTCTTTTGTCTGTGTGTGCAAAAATAGCACTTTTAAAAGCTATTTTCTGTAGCTATTTAAAAGTCTTGATGCCACTTCATTACTGCTCTACAAGGCTGGTGCTAGCCTGATATTTTTAGTTTCAGCACAATAATAGTTTGTGCATTTAAAAAAATACCTTCTGTAAAGCTGGAATCCTGCAGTTATAACAAATATCTGTCAGACAAAAAAAAAAAAAAGAAAAACCATTTTCAAATCATCTTTTGGAACCTATCAACAATTACAAATTCCAAGAAATCTCTCCGCAAGGGCACAGGCATGATTTCAAGAAGGGGCCACATGTATGAAAAGCATTCCCCCGGTACAGATATGGCTGTGCTTTGTAGAAACAGAGCCAAGTCAGAGCTTGGTACCAGGGAAATCTTTCTTGGGAAGGTTGTCCCATATTTTAACATTAAGAATTTCTTCTAAGATCTGTGTGTAACTATCCAAATATGATAGAGGGAATCACAGAGGAAAATCCTGTAAAATGGATTTAGTTCACAGATTAGTGCAGATAAAAAGGAAGTATATTATAACTCAAATGGAGATCACATCTGAGACGTTCCCTCCATTGTGCACAAGATGCAAAATGACAAGCTTTCAGGAAAAAGATAAGTCCTTAACAACCACTTCATGAATATCTTGAATCTCTTTATAACCAGGAAAAATTATAAAAAGATTGAAGCATTTTTCTGGAGTTATAAGATTCCCCTTCTCCCTTTTTAAAATGGGCATCCATAGGATTCATGCCATGCCTTTGGTTTCCCAGCAGTTCTACTAAGGGACAGCACTGCTGTGGACCAGACTTCCCAGGTTTGGCCTCTAAACAGTGAGGTTCTGAAATACAAGAGGCTGCTGAAGGGAGAGAATTTTTATCTGCATTTACAGGGCTTACAGACACAAGGGCTGCAACTGCTAGATATCCTCATCCAAAAAACTTTCCCTCGAGCCATCAGTGCACATCATGTACCTCACCTCCCTGGCTATGATGGCCTGACAAAACCCCTGTCCCTGAGTGCAGACCATCAGTAGCTGTCCCATAATTCATGGGGCAGCCCAGTTACACAAGGAATTGTAACAGCTATACCTGAAATTACACAAGTCAATCCCCGCAGCTGGAGAACACTTCTTCCTTTTTTTGTTAACCCACCCCTCCTGGTTTTTATGGCTATTTCCAGGGATAGGGGAGGAAAGAGGACAACCTTACCCAGTCCCTACTGTGAGGACTGGGCGCTGAAAAAAAGTAAGCAGAGAGGAGTTGTAGCAAGACTGAAGAACTGAAGCCTGGGATCAAACAAAAGCAGAAGTTACATGCACTTTTATAGCAAGGAGGAGTGATCCTGGTAGAACAAGTACACCACCTTCAAGAGCTTAAGTTACTTGAGCTGCAGAACTGAACTGAAATGAAATCCACAGTAAAAGTCTACACAGCGCTAACACAGAGATGAGAGCTTTGCAAACAACAACAATTACATGCTGTCAAAGCCTTCAGACTTCAAAAACATGAACCTTGGAGCAAAGGGGAAACATAGGATTTGAGTGCAGAAGATTTCTCTAGTAAAACACAATCTATTAGCTACCTAATCACTCAAGATAGCCATAAAAATGAAAGATGTACGTATTTTAAATACTCAAAACAAAGTTACTAAAACCCCCCTCAAAGAAATATTATAATGAAATTCTGTTAAACACAAATTTACCAAGACCTACGAGATTTTCAAGCCTACCTTAAAGAATCCCAGCATTAAGGCCAACCCATGCACTAATTTGGCAGGTAAGGTTTAAGAGGATGTTTACAAATACCCACAAACTTTTGTATGCAATTATCTAAACTAGAAATTAAGATTTCAAGAGATGCACTGTGTTAATACCATTTGACCTATATACACCAAAACAAAACAATTCAGAGTGTGAATGCTAAGTATTAGCTGACAGCTTATGGCCGATGAACTACTTTTAAGAGTCAGTTTTGAAGGAGAAATCAAATGAAGAGTAAGATGACTGGAACAATTCAAGGAGAAAAGCCACAGTCAACCAAGTTAATTACACATAGGGTGTAAGAGTGATCTTTGCTTCCATCTACTTGCATTCAGGGCCTTCTGCAAAGTAGTGAAAGAGTTTTCCATTTGCAGCCTTGCAAAATGTATTCAGTCTCCAGCAAGCTCTCAAACTTTGAAGTTTATTGCTCAACCTCATTATTAATAAAATTAGAATGTTTTCCCTAATTTAAAGGGAAAACAGAAGAAATGCAATCACAAAGCAGGAAAGTTTACACCATTGCACTCACTCTGCAGTAATTATTACTCTATAGTTGTACAGACCTGAAAAAAAAACCTACCCTCATTCCTTACAAGCATTGGGATTCATAGAGGAGAGAGGAAATATTAAATAATGTGGATGATATATGGTTTTGGGGTGTTTACTGTTTCTTTTATTCAGCAGAGCTGTCCTTTGCAAAAGTCATCCTTGTGCAAGCATCTGAGCAGTTTGGTTCCCCCGACTGATACACTTGGTTTTAAGAAAAATCCTCCACACAAACCTGCTGTTTTCCAGAAGACTGGACACTCAGTTTTGATGCAACCTCTTTCTTATGCTCTGAACAGGCACTGCAAATATTTGAATAAGTGACTCAAGTTGTGTTTCACTGTTGTTCCCTAAGTAGCTGCACAAGCTATCCTCTGCAAAAAGTACTGTAACTCTCTACAGCAATGTTTCCCTGAACATTAATAAAAACAATCCGTAGCAGTAAAATTTAAGAGTAAAGGTGAAGAATACTGCAGAGCATGAAGAAGTTGTATGCCATTTACCACTTTTGCACTTACTGTACAATAAACTATCTTCTCTTGTCAAAACAACTCCTTCTCCTTAAAAAAATCTTAGCATTTAAATTTTTTGACATTTAAAAAGCCAGCACTGTTTAAAATAAGGGAAGTAGGAGTGTAAATCCCAGTATACGCCTGTATGAATGCATACTTCATTCTGATTTTTCACTGATTCATAGCTAAATACTCAACCCAACAGAAGGGGAACTAGATTTTTAGGTACTGAGGGGAAGAGTACTTCAGTGCTTTGCTATTGACATGGAAAGAAAGAGGAGGCGGTGTAAGAGGAACTAAGAAATCTTGGTTATTTGCCTGTTGAATATTTAGGGAGCCACAGCTCTTGAAATCCTTGTTCATAGCATCTGGATGAGAATGAACACTCTATTCAGAGCTAAGGATAGCAAGAAAATGCAGAGAGCAATAGTAGGAGACTGCTAGAGCATTAGCTCTCCTCTAACATGAGGTCAGGGGCTGGGCATGACAAGCAGCACCAAACCAGGGCAGCCAGGAGAGCCTGCAGCTGTAGGCAAGGGGTGCCTGGACATCAAAAATGAAGATCAGGCAGCCCAGGTGCTGAAGGAGGTGTAGTTTAGCTGGGAGGCTGGGGAGGATGGATGGATACAGGGACCAGTGGCCAGCCATTACCAGCTCTTCTCAGGATGGACGTGAAGAGGGAGGCAGGAGAGGCCAGGAGACATTTCGGAGGGAACTTGGTCTATGCATTGTAGGAAGGGACATTGGTGAAGTCTCCAGATACTGTGGAAGCAATAAGTACTAGATGTGCTTGCAAAATGAGGGGCATAATGAAAGCCATCCAAAAAAATCGCTACAAAAGAGTTTAGGGACAAGCTGCATCACAACCAGGTCAGAGAAGGGAGCAAATAGGAAGATCAGGATGCCAGGTCAGTGACCACACAAGAGCAGCTTCTCCGTGCAAGGGAACATAGGGTGAACACAAATGAGAAAGATGGAGAAATGCAGTAGCAAAAGCCTTAGGAATCACCTAACACACACTTCCTTATAACCACGTATTTTTACATACACCACACCCCCTGATGCCTGGTTTCAGGGAGACAGAAACAGCTCAGCATGCTTAAACAGTCATATGGCAGAAGCCTTGAAGCCAGAAAAACACAAGACAACACTGGCTACATGATTTTCTTCACCCAGATACTTGAAAGCAGGGGAGCAGGGTGGAGAATCAGAAGCATGACAGACAAAACCCTCTAATAAAGCACAGCAGAGCTGTGCTCAGCATTATGGCCTTCAGACATGAGTGAACTGAATAAAGGTGGGCCTGGTTGCACATATTCCACTAGAAAGATGGGTTCTTGAATTATGAATAAAGACCACAAGACACAGAGCACAGCACTTCAGAGGAGATGAGAAACATGTAAAATGCCAAGAAAACAAATGCAAAAGCCCAAACCACCCTCTTCCTCTGTGAAACTAGAAGCAAACTTCCCAATAAGCAATGTGTCAAAAGCTCTAAATAAAACATGGACACTGAATGTGGAGAACAGGCTTCTGCACCAGCACAGCTCCTGGAAGCACTAAAAACAGCACCTTTCTGCTAACTTACTGCTCCAAACTGCAAGGCAGGAGGAGAAGTCGAGGACATCACTTTTTTTTTTTTTTTTGAAAAGAGAAAATATTCCATGCATTGGGGACCTTTCACCAACATTTAAAGTCTTTGACTTTAAATGAATCTGAGAGGTTCAGACTAATAGGCTGCCATATTGTCCCCTCCAGGACATCACAACATCCCTGGCAGCAGGGCTGACAACACTAGAGGAGCTGCTGCCAGGCACAGAGGCAAGCTTAGAAACCTGAACACCCTTGGCTAGAATTTAAAGTCTAAACACTCCCTACCACCCCAAAAATACATGCAAGCATTTGGCCATTCTGCCACATAGCAACAGTAAAATCACTTTTCCCTCTGCTTACTTGAGAGCATGCTTAACTTTCAAATCAGCACAAATAGTAAGCTCGGTTATGGCAGAAAAAAAAATTATGGGATGGGGTAACATGGCTGAGTGTGCTGCAGCAGCCTGTGGAAAGCAATACCCCATGAGGTCTGGCAGTAGATCAAGGGCAGTCACTTCAGTTGCTTTTCAGATTACATAGCTTTGTAAAATTATTTTGATAATATTCAGCCTTCTAAAAACCTCTCTATGGAAAGTGGTCTCTTCCAGTCCCTTATTGTTGAGCCCTTACCCACCAGTGCACAATGTGCTACTGTAGTTGTGCTGGCTACCATGCCAGCAGCTCAGTAGTGGTACATGCTGCTGAACCAATGAGACCAGCCCAGAACACAAGGAATGTCTCCCTTTCCAGCCTCCTCTTTAATTTTAGTGCACACACAGCTCTGCTGCCAGGGCAGACCATGCCAGGCCAATATTTGATTTGTAAATAGACACTCCAACACGTTCATCTTAGCTGCGGGCTCCAACTTATCTGCTGTTGTTCCCAACTAGCATGCAGGAAAATTTCTGCATGTAACCTTATCTGCAATAGTTGGCTTTCACAAGAAAAAGACAGGTATTTCAATGTATTTTGATGGCCATATTAGTTTTTCCTTGAAGAAGCAGGGGAAAATCCAACTCAGATTTTCCCCTTGTCACTCTCCAGCCTGGTTCTGGGGTGTTCAGGAGCAAAAGTGCAATTAAGGCAGACACACTTTGCCTCTGCACAATACAACATGCACAGGGTGTGTCCTCTTTATGGTTAATAAAGGCTCTCATGCTTTCCAATATGATAAAGGAATCACCTCAGGGTTAACGCTCTGCAAATTTGAATAGATGGTGACAAGGTTTATTCCTTGCATTGTCTCCCACCAGGACAAAGCAGGGCACCCCTTAACCTCTATCAGCAGTGGCTATCACAGAACAGTCATTATCACAGACAGGCTTAACTTCTAGAAATTACCTTGGACCCTCCTTTTTCTGGCAGCCATTTTGATACACAGTCTTAGATATCCAATCTCTGTCAGCTGGAGTGTTCTAAGGTTAAATTTATAAAAGGGTTCATTTAATGCTCATTTCTGCATGCTCAGAGACAGACAAGACTGATTTCACTTTCAGTTGCTTGGTATTTTTTTCCTTGACCCTTTGAGAAGAATCCTCACAAGAATGGACATTCACAAAAATGTCAGCCACCTATTTCTAGATGAGAAAGAGACCAGGCCTTCTGGACTGATGGACCAACTGCTCCACTTTCAATCTTTCCCTTGAAGTCATCTCAATACTAACTTATAGAGCTTTTTTCAATGCGTTTTTTTCTTTTTTTCCTTCTGTGACTCCTGCCTAAAACTCAAGGACAAAATTTTCCCTCAGTACATTTACGAAAACAAGGCATCCTATGTAAAGGGATTTAACATGAGATAACCAAGCAATAGCAAGCAGCTCAAGAGGTAACAGTAGGCTTTCCAGTCAGAAATCACTTATTCCTCTTGTCCTCCACCTCACCCCTACCCATTTCTAAAATAGAAAGGTTACCTCTGTAAGTAATTTTATTCCCAATATCTAGCTAACAAAGAAATTCTAACATGACACTAATAGGGTACCTAAGTCTCTGAACAACAACAATGCCTGTATGAGATGATGTTCATTACTGTTTTGGCTGCATTGAACTCCTGTTAAAATCTTCAGTGCTTGTGGTATTTTTGTATCTTCAGATGAGAAATAAGGAAATAATAACTCAAGAGATCTCTGTGCAAATTCTGGGAAAAGGAAGCCTGATTTATCTGCACTCCTGACTACATCTGTGACTACATGTTATATAAATAATTGGTCTAATTTTTTAAAAAGCCAACAAATAAGCATTATCCACTTCCTCTCATCTGTTTCTTGTTATGGTACAGGTAACACCTTCAGCTGGCTTTTCATTAGAGGAAGAATACTAAAAGCACGCTTTAACAAGAAAAACATGAAGCTAGTGAAGATACTTGTCATATTAACTATGTTACTACATTCTCCTGAGTAGGACATATGGAATATTGTTCTCCTAGAAACTTCTTAGGAAAAACATTCAAACTAGTTTTAGCAGTTGACAGATGTAAGTCTAAGCAAATCCATCCTCAGGGCAACTTAAATTTGTTCACAGAAGTGGTCCAGCCCCCCATTTCTCTCCACACTCCTGCATAGGTCTTCACTGCTACTGCTACAGATGTAGATTGCAGCTGCTTGTGCTTGAACATGTGCAGCTGACTATATACTTGTTCTAGAAGTTAAAATAGCTTCCTTCTACTGTGTACAAATGCATATCTACACACACAACATACTATACATATTCATTCATACCCCTCCTACTTGCAGGATAGCAGGACTCAGCATGGAAGAGCAAGCTGACTTGAGAAGATGCTTCACGCGTAAAAATATAGGTTGTGGGATGTGTTCCCAGCATGCACATCTCAAAGAACTCTGCACAGCATTAGCATAGGATGAATACTGGTCACTTCACTCACAGTTGGTTCATTTTAAAAGTGACATCTCAAAGTCTGGTAGGACGTATGGAATATTGTTTACTGAATTCAGCATCTTCTCACAGCATTGTGTTTATTATGATAAATACAGTTCAAGTTGGCCTCCTAAAAGTATTCATAACTAAATACTCCTCAGGCAAAACAGAAAAAGTATGTCTAGAACTCACATCATCAGCTGAGAGCAGGTCTACCAGGGACAGTTTTATAACGCCAAAAATTACTAATTTAGGAAAAGATGTGCAGTAGCCTGACAGTACACTGTAGGCTTCATGTGCATCTTTTTGTAAGACAGAAACCCTGTACTCTGTGACCTGAATCCCATACTTCAGACATGTACACACCCTGTACGTGTGTTCCCTTATCTTAATATTGAGGCACCTGTGGTGTTTTCCCCACACGCACTATTTCAAAGAGGACAATGCCAATGTGGGGACACAAAGTTGCCTGCAAAGAGCATTGGCTTAAAGTTCAAATGCTTTCACTGGCTTTGAGTATCTGCTGAAGTCCAGTCAATCCAACCACCAGTGTTCATGCCACAGTAGGACTGCAGCTGAAGACCAAATCTATACCTTGCCCCATGACAACTGCAGCTACCTGGTGTCAGAAACAAGACTGGCCTGATGAATAAGACTGAAGTTGGTTTTGACTTTTGGTGAGGCCCCCAAATTCTGCAAACAGCTATATGAAACACCATCGTTAGAGGTATTCAAGGTTTAAACAACTCATTTCACCCAGCATAAGGCACAGTCAGCTACACCACAATGATTTCAAGTCAACCTTTGAATCTGTACAACTGGGGTATGGATGACTTTTAGGCACCGACCACTACAGGTTCCCTTCCCGTATCACCACTGATTTTATACTTATTAAGACTTCTACCATTTCACAACAGATGCTAAAACATTTTATGCTCTTTCATCTTCATGAAAGGCGGTGGAAAGACTTAATGGCCTTAGGTCTTTCTTGGTCAGGTTTTACTTCTCCTTCTGGAGATACCCTCAGAGTTGTCCACATACTTCTTACAATGGCGCACCAAAAGCAAACCCAGGCCTCCAGAGAGACTCTTGGGTAAAGAGACTAACATGACAGAAGTAGCAGAGAGGAGGATACTCATCTCAAAGGGGATGGCAGTGTGAAGTAAAGGGAAATACCTACAGCCATTCCACTCAGCACTGGGAAAATATCGTCTGTTAAAACTCTTGTCTCTACAAATATAATTTGATGTATCAGTAACTGGTGTAGAGTAAGCCTATATTCATCAAATCCTTGAATAAATTTCACTTTTAAATCATCCAAGAAAGTGAATGTTTAGATTCTGCACTTCATCACTCTCTATTGCTTTAGAAACAGTACCAAGGTGTTTGCAAGCTCCTCAGGTTTGTTCTCAGTTTGAGCCAACTATGAAGTGCAAGTTATGCAGCATTAAAAGAGAAATGGGGTTATAAAGCAAAACATCATTTGTTAATATAAATCTGTACATGAGTGCATAGGCACAAAACATTATCATCCATCTTTTATACAGCTCACATACTGGGGGAACAAATATGTACAGCTGTGTAAACACACTTGCTCTTTAAATACAAGATATGTAAGGAAAAAAGCAGTATTACAAGGACTTTTTTTTTCTCCCCTTTAGTTATTCCAAATCTACTTTCTATTGTGTTCTTAAACTGAAATTAAAAGCATTGTAGAAGTATCAAGTAGGTGTGCAGTGATCTGAAGAAAACGGGAAAACAAAGCTCTAGAGCTGGTGGATGCTAAGGTTACATGGAGTTGATTGCAGCTGTAAATAGAAAAAGATAGTGAAGGTTTGGCTTAGGGGTTTGGAGGCTGACATTTTTTACATATAATGTTTTTTGCCTTTAAAAAAAGCCTCTAAATATGGCAGTGGGAACCAACCATGAGAAGCTTAGCAGTCAGTAGTGCAGGACAGCAAGTGAAAACATGAGAACTCCTTACCACTTGTGGCAGGGCCATGAACACAACAGGTGACAACCTGAGTTTGTAACAGAGGTGCGTCAAGATGCAATAGCACAAACTACAAAATCTCATCATGCTTAAGCATAATCAGCTTTGAAAAATAAAGTCGTTAATAAATTTCCTTTAAAAAGTTTGAGGAAAAACTTGCAATTCCAGCTTCAAAGTTACAAAGGGCTTTAACTGTAATATATAAGTACACATCACCAGCACATGACCCCCAAGAAGTGCTATGAGCATACAAGTCAGGAAACTGTGTGGCTGTCCTTCATTTGTTACACCGCGAAGAAAGAGCAGTCATCGGTCACTCTAAACCTTTCAATTAAACACTCATTTTCTAACCATTAGAGAGAAGGCAAACGGTTCAAGTTCTGGAGTTACCAACTGCAAGCTTAACTAGAACCATAATTACAAAATTCCAAGTGGTGAATTATGCATGGAGAGGCTGAAATATTCTGGTTTCTTGTGTAAAATACAATCACCTCTTCGCACTGGCCAACAATAATAAAAACTGAATAAATGCTCCATTGTATGTATCTCTAAACTACCCCATGCAAGTATAAGTTGTGCTGTAGCAGTGGTTACAAACCACCAATCAGCTCCAAAAAAGCCCACAGTTTTCCAATTTGGATGTCAAAACTGAAATTCCTTAATCCAGAACAAGTCAGCCAGCAGAAGAACTCAGCACCCCTGCCCTTCCCAGCAGAGACAGCAAATATTCTAGATCCTCAAAAGTTTGTCCAATCCTACTTATCTGGCTTTAGAAAATCAAACCCTCACAACAAGTATATTGGGGTTTATTTTTTTCCCAGTGTCAGCTGCTAAGTAAAGAAAGCTGCACGGTTTTCTACCAGGCATCACCAAGAAGAATTGTATCTATGCAAACTTTAAATATGCAGGCAACTACATGAACAGCACTCACGCACAGCTCCAAATCTAATAATGAACACGCAGTTGTAAATCTGGTATGAACCAGACCATGTGAGGATACGGCCATCTGTGTAACGACTGCAAGGCACGTTACTGGTGCAGCGTGTAATGTTCTTCCCTCATTAAAAACACCAGCACAAAACCATATATGTGAAGCACATGCCTGTTTACAACAATAACTTCCCCAGAAAAGCTCAGAAGACCGCAAAGCTGGCGACAAGATAGTGCAGTTCAGCCTCACACAGCTGTGTGAAGTGTCATGAAAATGAGCCCATGCCCTGCAAAGCTCATCCATGCCGAGGAGACTGCGGCCCCAGCACACACGAGCAAAACCAGAGCCCATGGCTTCCCACGCAGGAATGCCTGGGAGTGGCTGCAGCAGGCAAAGATTCCCTTTGCCTGTGCACCTCTGAGCAGAGTAGGCACAGGAGCAGCAAGAACAGAGAGGCTGCCTTGTAACCAAGAGAGAGGAGGGATAAAGCCTAAGGTGGGACCCAGATGTGCACCTGCAGCTTCCCACCAGCAGCAGCCCATATTCTCCTGCACCACGGCTCCACACTGGCAGCTCTGGCCAAGCCAGGGGCACCCGATGCCAAGAGCCATTGCAGATGGTGACAATGGCTGGAGAGAGTGGCTGGCCACAAATCTCACCAAGTGAGTCCAGGTACCATTTACAAAGCTGCACAGCCACCTCAACACGGGTGTCAACCTGTTGGGTCCCAACAGAGGAAGCCCTTTCATGCTTAGATTTTTTTTTTTTTAAGCTGTGTTTCTTCTCCTTTTAGATTGTTGCTTATGAGTTGTGAAAGGCTGCAGTGAATTATATATTTTCATGCATCATGAGTCACGTTCCTCCCCTTTTCTTTGTCCCAGCCATACGCCATTTCTGCGTCTGATTCAAAAATGCAGGGACATGCATTTCTCTTGTACAACAGGGTTTTCAGAATTATTCATGATTTAGAAATGCACAGCTTAATTTGTACTGCTTTACAGCCTGGTCTCTGTCTTTTAATGCCGTGTAACTTGTTCTTTATAGTGGCTCAAGCTGAGAAAGAAACTAAGCGCAGCTTGCAAACTCCTCAGTTCTGCTTCTAAAGCAATAGAGAATGATGAAGTACAGAGACTAAACATTCATTTTCTCAAGGATCTCGGATTATTTTAAAGTGAAAGTCACTCAAGCGTTTCATGGATATAAACGTCAAGGAATTCCATGCAACACTAAGTGTTGGTATAAGGCAGGATACAGTGCAAGCTTAAAAGCTATTCTGTGTGAAGGGGCAATCATTTTGGCATAAGCCAAATTATATTTGCAGAGCCAAGGCTTCCTGCAAGTGCTGCTTTCCAGTGTTGAACATCTAGGTCCTCTACCTGGCTAGTCCCATCAGGTCTTTCCCCACAGCACTGGTCACTCTCCATGTGCCACCACTTGAACAAACACACTAATTGCTTTGAAGGCATCTGTAGCACAAGAGTGAGAGTCCTCCAAAGCCCACAAAACATCACCTCCAAGAAAAGACTGAAAGGCTTGCAGTCATACTAGCTGTAAGAGAAAGGCTCGAGGGAAGTCTTGAACCTGTGGATGTATATGAGGGGGCACAGAGAACTCCTTCACCTAGAGCAGTGTATCTGCTGAGTTGTAAACTGGCTTACAACCACATCAGGAGAACAGGAGGCTGATTAGCAAGGCCATATGAGGAGGCCATGAGAGCCACTACTGGTCTCTCATCAGCACCAAACTAGCAAAGCAAAGCCCTGCCCTACCAAAATTAGTGCTTGCTCCCATCTCTCACACTTTCACAGCCTGGTCCTGGCCCACGGATGCTGCTTGCTCAGCCCACCCCGCTCCTCACACACCATGTTTCCGCTGCTGCAGAGTTTTCAGGGCTGCCACACCAACATGTTTCCACTCCCTGGGCTGGGAGGTGAACAGAGTCCTCGCTCACAGAGAGACCACCCCCAGTGCTCTCCGCTGCTCAGAGCCTGCTTTGCCTGTGCCATCCTCACACACTGCCACACCACACAGCACAGGCACGCTGGGAGGACAGTCTGGGGCAGACCCACCAATTTCTTCTGGGCAGCAGATATAAAGAAGCACAGACTATTGTATGCTCTTACTGTAAAGGTAAAGCAGGGGGCAAAGGAAGCATGGAAGGAAGGAAGCAACATTAAGCTTTCAGTTAGTTCAAATAAATCTCTCTTCCCTTCCCCTTCCCCCCGGCCTCACATACCCAGCTCTAAACATCCCCCTTCCCACTCCCAGCACAAAGAGTTTTCTCTCAGGATAAGGCTCCAAATGCAGGCTTTGTGCTTCAACCAGGCTGTGCTCTGAGGCATTGCTTCCTGAATGACCAGTGGGAAACACCACATGGTGTCACAGCACAGCACATGAGTCCAAAGCACAAGTTTTGTGGAACACATCTGAGGGAAGTACAGCAACATTCACCTGGTGCGCCCAGTGTCACGCCGGTAAAACAGCATGAAATGCTTTCAGGGGCTTAACTAGTTCAGCTTTTTTGGAAGAAATGTATGACAAAAGCACAGTCAAAAATAGACCAGCTTTGGCTAATATAACTGATTATTCTTTTAACAAGGTCTCAACCACATCTGAAGTGGTTTCAGTAATGGTGACAACAACCAGCACAAAAGACAGCAATATAACTTTACAAGTGAAATAAGTGCTTAAAATATACAGTAAAGCACAAATATCATAAAGGGCACAGATGCCTTAAAAAGGCCGAAACCCACCTCTGCTCTCTTTCAGTGACATTATAAAAAGTTACTGAGAGCATTACAGATATGCTGCCTAACTTTGCTCATACACAGAAGAAATAAATTTGGAAGCTCTATGTATTAGATTAGGGCACAAAAAAATCCAACCCAGAACATCTCTGAGTGAAAACGTGCCCATTCAAATGATTGCTTGAATAGGGGAGTGACTCTTTAGACAAGTAGGAAGCCTGCGAGTTTGTAGCAATGTCAAACTGCCCTATTTTTAGCATTGTGTGTCAAGGGCACGTGCCTAGAAAGCGCTTTCACTGCTTCAGCAGTTTACAGGAAAAACAAGGTAGGCAAGCACATGCTTATTTACAGACAGATGAGCCCAAATCTTGTATGTGAATAATCACATGGGACTGCTTCAGTTTTACAGGGTGACTCACCGGGGCAACATCAGGGCTCCTGACACAGCCCCGGAGCTCAGCACTAGCGGAAGGAAATGGCTGCATAGCACTCAAAATCCTGAAGCAGGCCAAGAGGGGCTGGGCAGTAAACTGAAAGCTAATGGACTACATTAATTTTTTTCAAGTGAAAAGTAAGTATTTCAGATAGGCAAGAATGATAAAGGGGCTGCAAAAAAAAAAAAAAGTGAACTGTTGTCAAAGGCCTTGCATTCCCCACTGGTTTTCTATTTCAGGTCCTACATATGACTAATTTTCAAGCTTTTTAGTATATCTAGCATCAGCTGTTCAAAAAAAAAAAAAAAAACACCCCAGAAGAATGTTTCATCACTGGATGAAAGCCTGTACAGCCATCTAAAGGAAGCAAGAAGCCTTAATCCTGACCACCATTTCTACTGTTATTCAATACTTCCAAAACTCGAACATGGTGCATAACATCATAAAGTCACGCTTTACCTGGTAGCTCTCATTTGTTAATAGAAAAAGTTATCAAATAATGAAGGTTTTACCAACACATATAATGCTTGACCCTCTGCTTTCAATTAATACCTATATACCCGCTATTGTCTCTGGGTACTGTCACAGACAAGTCTACTGCAATTTCCACTATCAAGTATCCTTTATTTGAAATATCATCTGAGTAGTTTCAGGCAAAATATTTACTGCGAGGCACCGGCAGACTCACTGAGTATCCTTACACTTAGATAGTAAGCTTTGCAGTAAGGAAGACAACAAGGACTAAAAGATGCACAATTCCAGAAAATTAATATTAACTCCTTTCTCCACTCTAGTGGCGCAGGGGTGCACAAGAGCTGTACTTAGGACATCTACAGACAATTAAACAAATCTTTGGTCAGCAGCAAGGTCAGATCTCCAAACCTTCACCAGCTGAATCAGAAAGCTAGCACAGCCATATGTAAATGAACAGACCTATGAAGCACTGCATTGCCTGAAACATGGCAATAAACAAATAAAATAAGATTTTCATAGGACAAATGTATAAGCAAGACAAGCAGCATTCTACCCAAGATTACAGAAGGCTTTCTGTAGCCAAGAGTTTTATTCTTTAAAGTTATATCTGTGCCTATCCCCACAAAAAAACCTTACAACTTAGTGTGTGGTCTGCAGCATCCTCAATAGGTTTGCAAAAAACTGGAATACTAGAGCAGGTACCGATCAACAGCCCATGGTATGCTCTGCTCATTTGGAACACAAGGATGTAGATTTGCTGCCACATGCTCTCCAGAGCCCTAGTGGAAGAAGCCATTCAGCTGTTAAAGGACTGAAATCAGAAATTTGAAGAAACACAAATACAACCTGTCAGTTAACTTGAATTTTCTAATTGCATAGAAAATTCTTCACAACTACTCTGACTTCATCACCCATTTTTCACTAGTTTGAGAAACGACCCCAAATTTTATATATGGAAACTTTACACAGAACTTTAAAGAGTATCTTCTTTTCAAACTCTTGTAGATAATGAAACATTTATGCCGACCAGCATGGTCCACAGACTACAGATACTCCAACAGCAAGTACCTATGACAACTACATCCAGTGGCATCCATGCAGACATCAGGAAAGAAGACAAGGTCAACTAGCAAACAGGTCGGAAGGCAAGAGTGGATGACACAAGATGTGGTCAGACATTGCTCTAAAGGGTTACCAGAATGACTGTTGATTTAACAGCTTCACATGGCCTTGGCTGCTGTGACTCATGTGGAAACTGTGCTGCTCTTAGGACAGTAAATAGGGACAGCACAGGACCACTGAGTAAAATTCCTGTTGCCAGCAAAGCAAGAAAACAAGTACAACTTGGGGTTGGGCGGGGGGCTGGGCAGGGGGGAAAACAGAGTGGAGAGAGATTTGCATCTCTTTTTGGCTGCATTAGTAGATAAGGTGTTGAGAAACAAATCCCACTAATTTTCCATAGGAACAGATGTTTGCTTAACACTACCTCACTTTCAGCACTTGCTCGTGGAGAATACATCACAAAAAACATGCTGCTAAAAAAATAAGGGAAAACAGAATAAAACAAAAGACAGTTCCAAGTTACTGTGTCTGGATAAGCAAAGTAGAATGTGGAGCTAATCCCCAATATTACAGCTTTTTTCCTAAATAAGATCATACTCCCATGCTACTACTCAGGTTGTCTGTATAAACCACAGGTTACATTTTCACAAACTAGCCCAGCATGACTGCTTTGTGAGCATCCACAGAGCTGAAATTTAGAGAGCTCAACTCTAAAGCTTTTTGGATGCTCTACTGCTGAAAAATTACGCAGCTAAACTACAGCCCAGGGGTGAAGGGTGCAGGTAATCTGCCCTCCAAGCCCAAGCAATAACTAACTGGGTTGCTGCACATTAACCTCAAAACCTTGATCTCAGGTATGGCATGTAGCTACCTTTGCCCTTTCCCCACGCTCCCAGTAATGGAAAGCACAAATTGTGTCACCCCAGGCCACACTTAACCCTCAGTTCCAACCTCACAGCAAAGCCTGCCTGCACCACTGGCCCTCCCACTCCAACCCTTGGGACTGCCTCACCCACTCAGGGCTTTGCACATGGGATCCAAACTGGTCTGTGCTGCACTCTGTTGGAAAGAGGACCAGGGAGAGCAGGTGAGGTTCATGGAAGAGAATCAGCAGCAAAGTGGAAAAGCATCAGGAAAGTAAAAATTAAAAAAAAAAAAAAGAAGTAAGAGGAAACTGGTGTATAATTACATAAATCTGAAGGCATCAATGTTATGCTCAGGGTTGTTTTTTTATCACTTTGCCTCAAACTATTAAGCAATTGAAATCCTTCATTCTGAATAAATTTGCCTAAAATGAAAGCAAGTATTGTTTTAAAAGGACTGTCTTAATACAAAATGCAACAACCTTTCATTGGCATCTGTTAAAACTGTGTCACACCAAGGGTCTACCAAGTCAATAGCTTGCTTATAAAGCATAGATCAGTGTTTCTAATCTAACAGCAGTAATATACTACAGTGTTACTCAAGGCAAGTGTTTTATTTTAAAACTTCAGTTAATAATTCTAACTCTTCATTGGAAGTGTAATGAAAGTGTGGTTGCCTTTTTTTTTTCAGATGAGCAGAGGGTGTGAGAGAAAGATCATCCAAAAATCATGTACATCTTTTAGATAATGGAAAAGAACTATGGATTTCAAGACCTGATTATACACGCATGAAGAGGCAAGGCTGAGAAAAGCAGACTGGTTTAGAACCTCCCACGACTCACTGAATTTGGAGTTCCCATTACTTTAAGCCCAGCCTATCTTTAGAATTAAATTCTGCTAATTGGAAGATGTAAAAGCAACAATATTACTAAGAGACACATTGCTCAAGTGCAGAACACACCTCCATTACTTGTTTTTCCTGCAACTCTATTAATAGACAAGTTTTTGTAGTAAAATGGACAGGTAGTGACAGTTCTCTGAAATCTAAATACATTATTTTATCAGTGTAACTTAGTGTTTATATTCATGCACATTTAAGGATGCATGCATACTGTTTTTAAGTCCAATACTCTCAGTAAAGTGCTAAATAAAACAGTGATTTATATAACTAATCATAAAAAGAAGCCTCATTCTGAAGAACTAGCATATAAGAAAAGATACAGAGCTTTAAGTTGTTTAAAGCTTAATGACTGCTAAACTTTTTCTTCTTAAGATTACTACCAGTGTTCAAGAAGAAGAATTTTCCTGCATATAATGGAATTGGCCAGCCAAGGATCACTGAGGTGACATACTTAAGAAGTTAGAATTACACTGGGTTTTAATCATAGCTTCAATACAGTAAAAGGATATGATCTGGTACTGTAAAAAGTAACAAAATTTACCATCATTTTAACATCAGCTTCATTGTAGCCCTTCTTTAAAGCTGTACCTTTGCCCATAATTAGCTTTCCTGGCATCAACATTTCCCAGTTTGTTGCCACTGTATTAAAGGCAAAAAGAAAACCAGTGAGGTAATCACCGTTATGCTGTAGGGAACTGTTAGGGTTCCACTGAAAGTAACTCCCAAAATAACTTTAAAAAAAAAAAAAAAACCACACACACAAAAATAGCTCTCACACAAACAACCAAGTTTCATTTTTACTATACTTCTTTTAAACCATTAATGAGTCATCACTTAAATCACTAGCTGTGTTTATAAAGAATTATTCACACAGTAAACTAGAATTCATAAAATGAAACCGTATACATTTCCTATACCATCTTTTTTTCTCCTTTAATTAGAGACACAGGAATTCACTGATTTTCAGGGGGGGGTGTCAACATTTTTTTTTTTTAAGATTAGCATTTTGCAATGTATTTACCACAGAAGTTGTGTTTCACCTCATAGCAAAAGCTCAATGTCTCCTACTTACTTAGCCTACACAAAATTTTCCTCTTTACCAGAAGGGTTTTCCACCAAAAATGAGACCAAGAAAGATTGCGGTGTAGCTGAACAACATAAAATGCAATTAGTGGTAAAGTTTTTGTAGGTTGTGTCATTTCATATTCTTTCCGTGCCTTCATGGGGCACCGAAGGCTTCATTAGAACATGCTCCAAGCAAAGACTGACTCCTGCAATCACTGCCCACTTTGATTAGTCTTAATCTTAGTGGAAGCACAGCAATTTTCACTGATTGCTTGTTTGAGGGACTCACGATTTGCGCAATGCTTATTTTGGGCCGTCACTGAGGGAGGGGTGTAGCCAAATGGGCAGTCTCCCAATCCAGATCGCACAAAATACAGCACTCGCACTCTAGGAACATCTCAGCCTCAGCCAAACCCAGGGAGCCTGCCCGTGTCAAGAAGGGTTGCACTAGGCAAGACTCACCCAGAGGACTCCTGCAAGATGGAAGCTGCATCTCCATGCCCTGGCAAGCCCCACCAACTGAAGCACAGCCCAGAGAGAGCAGGAAAGAGTGGCGTTGGCAAATTTCGTAATGAAGTATCATAGTGCACAAAGTGAGGACCACAGATATCCCTCAAGTACTGTAAGAGGAAGCTATGAAGAACTGTACAACACAAAGTGGCCTCTTCATGAGCAAGAGGGAACTCTGGACAACACACTTCGGGAATATTTAAAAAAACCTCTATTCCTCACCTAAACCAAATGACAAATCCAAATGACAAATACCTTTGCTTATGGTGGTCTTCCATCTACACACAAACCCAGATTTCACTAAATCACTGAAATATGCAGGACACATATTAAAGAGCAAGTGCCCTGCTCATCTAAATGTCTCCAATGATCCCAAAACAGACTTTAATGTGGAGCACACCACTTTCAGTGCAAGCTGTATGCATCATGGTACTTGCACCTGACTGGGTGGCCCTGTGGATGTGTATTTTGGGGGATAGAACATGTTCTCACATTACTCAGTGATCAGTTTGATGAAGTAGCTATTAGAAATAAGAAACAAATTTAACATTCAGATATATTCCAAAGTTACTGTATATCTCCTATGTCACAAGAAAACAAAGGAGGAAGCTATGGCTTTTAGTTTCCCACATTTCCTCTCCGATCTTCTGTCTTCTTGCTCCCTGGAGTAAAGATCTTCTCACTGATAGATTGTGAAAGGCTGGGCTGATTAACAGGTTTAACAGATACACCACAGAGGAGACAACAGCTACAATAGCATGGGACTGCAGGAAAGAGCAAAGGCCATGTTAATGACCCCCTTATGTCTGCAGCTGGAGTCAAGCAGCAGGATTTCCTTAGACAGCATTGCTACATCTGGATCTCTCTCCAAGAGAAAGGAAAAGCAACACTTCTGCAAGATATTCTGCCAGATATGCCAAAGCCACAAAAGCATGCAAGAGGCAGTGATATGGATTGAAATGCTAGTAAAAATAAAGGAGAAGTTAATGCACCCTAGCACAAGTTACCTCTGTTTCAGGTGACCATCATACCTTGGCAAAAAAACCCACAAGCATCACGTAACACTGATCACAAGAAATTAGTTACAATCAGATGATGGGTAGTTAAGCAACACAAGCAGTGGGGTGAAAAAAGCAGTTTCATGAACTCAACAAGGTATGGGAGACCTTAAAAAGTGTAAACAAGTAAAGTGTTACTCAGACTTTTTTGAACAGAAAATCTGTCTACAGGACTGCAAACTATTACCTCTAAAACTTCTAGTTTTAGAGGCATCCTGCAGAACAACATAATCCACAATCAGTTCTGTATGAAACATATGCTGTGCTGATAATGTTTATTTTATATCTGTCTTTCCCAAATTCAACTAATAGTCTTCTAAAACCCTAGCAGAGTATGACTTGATAGCAATGGATAGGGAATTAGGAGGTCTAAGACTACTTCTGGACATTTCCCTCCTGTATATTGCATTTGGTAGATTTTTGCATTCTTAATGACTGTGAACAGTTGATGGAAGCTGAGTATTCTAGAGATTATAGCTTAATACACAAGATAGCCACAACATAAAGTCTTAATTTAGGATCTTGTGTGCATCTGATACACATGCTGACATTTATCAAAGGTGCAAAGATTCCTGTTGTGGGTTAACACACAATATGAAGGCTTTATATTAAGAATACCTCCTTGACCTAGCACAACATAAAACTTCCTGGCAGTTCTGGTTGTACAGATTTTTTTTCATTTAGAAAATTATTTCCAGTTCTCCTTAAAATTAAATAGAAGCAGAGATTTTACACAATTTATAGAAAACCTCCATAAAGTTGCAAGTGATGAAGTAGCCTATTAATTCTAAAGTAATGTTTGCCACATCACCTACCAGGTATTTCTTATGCCTGCAAACAACTATAGTGTTTCTACAACTTTAAGTAATTTTCTCATTGGAACAAGAAGAAACAAATCAATCTGAAATCGTACTTATTTTTGTAAAACAAATACTCACAGTAATATAGGTCCAACTATTTATTCCTCATACTCCCCAAAGAGAATAGGTTTAAGATTTCCCACCCCTTCGCTCTGTGCATCTTCAAGCACTGCTGGAATGCTGACTGCCTCTGTACCCTCCAACTTTTGGCTATCAAATGACTTGGAAAGAATGACATCTTCAGCACCAGGACTACACAAGAACTGAAAAAAATCCATGCACAGAGATTCAAAACTCTTTAGTTGAAGCTCATAAAAGACCTTCTCCGTACCAATGTAACCAGACACTGGTCCCTGGCAAGGAAAATAAGATGCTCTCTGCCCCCATCCCTGTCCTAATCTTTGATGGAAGCAAAAGGCCCAGGAAAGCTGTGTGTCCTACAAACCCCAGGAGGCCCTCTAGTACACAGGGAATACAGCATAAGGATGTTATCATGCAGCTGTTGTGGTTAGAGCATGGAGGACAGGGAGGTGGGAGTCAAGAAAACAAAAGCATCTTCCTCCAACAGTTAGTAGAAATGAAAAAAAAAAAAAAAAAAAAAAAAAGGCAATAACAGAGCACTCTTGTTTACCAAAAAGGACAGGACCTTGGCTCACAGGCTAGGGGTTTCCTTTTGGGGCAGTAAGTCTCCAGGTATGAAGCCTCACCCAATAGTTTGCAAGCCTAGAAAGCAATCAGGTAAACTGCCTGCTGAGAAAACACACCCCAGTGTGCACCAGGACAGCTCACAGCATCTACACTTCTCTGCTAACACCAACATCAGAAAGGTTACCAAGCAGGTAAGATAACAGAAGCTTATTATTTAGCTCACTTTTTGCTCAACTCAGAGAAAGAAACCAAACTGGTGAAAACCAAATACTTTGCAAGGAGGAAGACAGGGACTCCAAATGCGAGAATAATTCATGGACAACCACAGTGGGGCTTTTTTCAGGTAAGGTTATGAAAATACTTATTAGCAGGTTTAAAGACAAACAGAGTAAGGGTTGGGCTTGGGGTTGCTGTTGGATTATTCGGGTGGCAGGGGGATGTCTGGGTTTGTTTTTTAACTTTTCTTCTTTGGAGACAAAAATTGGGATTCAGCTCATGGTAAAATTTTCCTTTGCTGATTTATAGAAATACCCCTAAACTGTTCATCTGGCATCAGACTAACAGTCTGGGAAGATCTATTTAAAAGCATTTTTTAAAGTTTAAGTAACTGTGCATGAGATCTTAGAACTCAGCTAGAGGCTTTAATTTTCAATCTTTTTATAATCTACATTTTTCTTTTGCCAAGTTTAGGATGTCAAAAAGAAAAGCAGAACTAATATTCAGTATCTATAATTAACTTCTTAGACACAAATTGAATGTGATGATATCAGTGTCCTGAAACCTAGTATTCAAATGATCCCTCACTTGATTATAAATTTACCATTGCTTGAATGAGAGAAAACTCTTGTGAAAGGAAGTGTGTACCTTTATCTGCTCCAATTAGATGACAAAAGATAAACACTCTTGAGAAGTATTTCTTTTTCCACATTTTCAAAAAAAAAAAAAAAAAATTCAAACTCTTAACTTTTACAACTAAGAAGCATTTGCCATGACCCAAAGTAGTGACAGTGAACCAAGCCAACACGCTGCACAAGTCAGTAGGGTTTTTTAAGGGGCTGCCCCACACACACAGATCTTTCTGGCAGAAGAAGTCAGCACTGCCCTCTCTTATGCTTTAGACACTAGGTTTATCATTATTCATTGAAAATTTCCCGTTGAGACTGGAAGCAACTTTTTCTCTTACTTGCAAAATGGAAATTTCTTCTGTCCCAAACCCGATCACATGAACTTGGTTAGATATAAGAAGGCAGGAGAGATCGTATTTTCTACCACATACAGAGTAGAAAATAGTCAAAGTTCTGCTGGAAGAGCTGTTGATCATTTCTGGTTGTACTTGCTTCCACTAAAACTAGAAATCTAAAGAGAAAAACTGTCAAATGCCACTGCACCATGAAGATTTTTCACTCTACTAGTTGCCGGGCAGTCTACAACCTGCTTGCTCCTCAAATAATACTTTTTTTTCTTAGTCAGTATAGAAAACAGCATATTACTTCCACTCCACCTTTTCACACAACCTGTACCACCTGCTTCTCTGAAAGGGGCGAATTCTGCTTCAAGTCAGAAGCTCTGTGGTCTTTTCACTTGAATATTTGATCCAGTGGTGCTCATGTTTATTAAAAATATTTTTTAAAGCCCTAAAAATATGTGCACAACGCTGTAGAATTCCATGCCTGTGACTACACTAGCAAGGTAGTGCAAGTGCACATGGGGACCCTTCCCGGTGCCAAGCACTGCAAGGAATGGGCTTCAGGAGCAGCAGCAGTGATCTCCGACAGACGCTCCTGTGCTCTACAGTCAAAAACCTGCTGTCCCCTCAGCCCAGCACAAGCACCTCCTGCCTTGTAGAATCCTGGGATCAGCTCCAGGCAGCTTTGCATCAGCAGCCTGGCATCACCAGTAACAGATTTTCAAGTTTGTCATCACCCCAGCACAGGAAAGGTCATATGACCAGACACACCTCATGAGTTCCCCTTCGTAATCTCAAGGTTAGAAGGTCTCCCCTGCATTTGTGAAGCTCCCATCAGCTACTAAAAGAGCGGGCCTCACTGCACCAAAAACGCAAGCAAAAGACAGCATTGTACCTTCTTTGCCAAGCAGAAAGACATTTTACAAGTTACATGTAGGAGGGGAATCCTTTAATCCCACAAAGCTCAGAAGATAATGCCATGAAGAAGAACGGGGAGCAATGCAGAGTAGTCAATGTAATCCGAGGATACTGGGTCCAACACCCCTTACACATTGCAGTGTCAATGACCCATTGCTTGCCTCACCTCTGTGAGGCTGCCTTACCTTCACCGTATAAATGGTGGAGAAATTAACAGCCACATCACAACTGAAACGTGAACAATAGAGCACAAGGGTGGCCACAAAACAGGTTGGTTATGGGAAATTAGTTGGAACTGTTGACATGCACGATCTCAGAAAATCAAGTATTCCTACTGCAAGAACAAAAGAAGTTGTTCCTGTCCTTGCTTTGCAACAGACAGGAACTTTCCAAAATGATGGAGGTGACTGCTTGCAGACTTTAAACAGGAAGGCTTAAAGGGCAGTTGCAAGCACATCGATGCCTCGTGCATCCCAGGGAAGCTGCAAGACCAGATTTTGACAAGCTGAAACAAAGCATGCATAGCTTACATCTATTTTGGAAACAAATCCACACTTCCATGTTGAAGCAGGTTAAGATATTTCATTAGTCAGGTGAGGACACTGCTTTGAGAGTTCTCCTAATTTGCTTTACAAAGACAGAAGTTACTTACAGAATGGCCGCACAAAACAATGTGCATTTCTATAGGGTCCAGAGGCATCACCAGCCATCGGCTTAGGCTAGAAGCGGTCATGTAGCAAAGTGGTGCAAGTCATGGGCACTTGTCTCTAACATTAGGCAGGAACACCTGATTTTTTTTTTTTTTTTTTCTTCTCCCAGCTGCTGAGCTGGCAAAAGTTTATGTTCTCTTCTGATATATTTTGAAGTCCTTCCACCCTCCTAGATCCCACAATGAATTTCACAGCCAGTGAGCTCAGATACCTGAAGGCTAGTTGTAGTGCGTATACACAGCATAGCTAAAAGAATTTCATATCTTTTATACAGCCATCTGTATATGCTAAAGGTGTTCATAGTCCATCACAATTCACTGAAGATTGCACAGCTGGGAGAGTCCCAATCACTGATCTATCACGAATCCCCTCTGCACACTCCCACTGCAGTCCCAGACACAAAGCCATGTTTTCAAGTATTCCCACCACCTCACTGTTTCTTCTACTACATGTTTGAAAAAAATGGGATGTCACCAGGAACAGATTACCTCCTGAGTATGAAACCCAAACCTACTGATGGATTACACACATGCTAACTACTGGACATTAGCAAGAGGCTGAAATGAAATGGCAACAAGCAGGTCTATAAGGTTGCAGCCACTAAAGCACTTAAGTCATCCCAGCTTGTGATAGCAACCCAAACCAGCAACCATTTGGGCTGCAAGAACCAAGACCCACAAATCACAAACTTAGGGATAATGAGATGATCCCACGCTGCCTGTGAGAATGCTACAGGTCCACATGAGTCCCATACCCAAAAAGAAGAAACAACACAATTCCTGTAGTTGGGATGTAATACACATCACTTTGCTGTAAGCTTGCGCGGATGGTTCCTGTAAATTTCCTATAGGTTTGAACAGAAAAGCAGAGATACCAGAAAACAACGTGCCAAGAAAAGAAAGCAAGTGCTGAGAAGGTAGGATATAAGATTTGCCCAGACCAAAACTTGGCTGAATCTCCACAACACTAGCACGTGCTTAACGGGCAGCAGATTCATAACTCAGACCACATCCAAAAGAGCAACAGCTGCTATATGCAGTCGTGAAGGCTACAGGTTTAATTATACATCCAATGCAACAAAGGGCTGAGCAACACCTTCCCGGAAGCCACTGGCACATCATCATAACCCTCCACTTCAAAGTACATAGTTGAGGCTGGCCTCCTTGCTGCTGCTCACACTGGGTAGCCATGAGTTCTGTAAGGGAACTGTGTGAGCAAGTAAGTGAAATTGTTGCACGAACAGCTATCTACTACTCACATAACAACAGCCTGATTTTATTACTAAGAGCAACAAAAAAACCCCAGCACCCAATAAAAGGTGTTGATTTGGATTCATTTCTTACACACGCATTCAATCCCCTATTAGGTTTTATAACAAAGCAGCTGTTTGCAAGGATAGTTTTAATCTGTCTTCCCTTTCCCCTGCAAGTTAATGGTGGGCTACAGTTTTCAGAGTGATTTCCTGTTTGCATTATATTCTAAAAATCCTGCTCATTTGCTTCACTAAAAGGCATGTGCTTGGAAGTGGTTTTGATGGCTTTCAGACACATCCCCCCTTTTTGATTGCCACAACACTCAATGTCTGAAAAGAAGGGAGCTATTTCAAGTTGCATTCCCTTCCCTCCCTGCCCACATGTACTTGGCTACCAGTTTAGGACACAGGATCAGAGGGAGCTTCGGGCTTTAGAATAACACAAAATTAACAGGAACTTCACCTCTCTTCCCCCTGCTCAGCAGCTTTGGCTTGGTTGGTGTTCACCTACACCTTAGAGACCTCCTACCTTCATGCCCTAAATTGCTGCTTTTCAAGGCCTCAGCCCAGCAACCAGTACCCAAATCCCCACAGCTTCCAGGCTCTTGGAGTGAGCATTAGCTGCTGGATGAAATGGCATCATGCAACTGCAGACTGTGTTGGTATCTCTTGCCTTCCCATAAGACATTTCCCTGTTCTTGATACAACAGCTTCACCGCTTGCCTCAGTTGTATGTCTCCCTTTTTCTGTAGGAGATTCTGCAGCTGAGCTCATTTTCTTCCTTTCCCCCCCTCATCCAAGAAATAACTCAAGATTTTTCTGTGCACTGGATGAAAGCAAGTAGGAGCTGCAAGAAGGGTCACAGATTGGGCCTCAGCCTTAAATGGTCAAGTTCAAGGCTACAACCAAAACAGTGACTGTGGGAGGGAGCATGGAGGCAATCCAGCAGTGTACTTGTACAAGTAGCAATGAAGTAGAGGGTTTGTGTCAGGAGCAGCCCCACAAGACTTGTTCACTGGAGAGATAGCCCAAGGGCCAGTTTCTACTTGGCCAGCAAACGAGACAAAAATCCCACACGTCTAAGTACAGCTGTGAGCAGAGATGTGCTGACTACCATTATAACATCAACAGGACTGGAACTAGCCAGACCCTTAGAAATAATCACATTTTGTTTCCCTCCCTCCACAAAAGAGCCAGTTGCATAAAGTTAGGTCAACATGTGGTACGCATGTGATTCAAATGTAACATTTCCTGGCAAGCAGCAGCATGCCCAGAGGACGATCTGCACTGCTGATAATGTTGATTTTTGCCATGGCCATCATAAAAAGGAAAAGTCTGCTAATCTCTTGAGACATAAGAAGCAAGCCCCATTCCACTTATTAGCTTTCCACTGGTTTTACTTCAGTTTTTTTGTTTGCTTGGTTTGGGGGGGGGCAGGGTTTGTGCTGTTGTTTAAAGGAGCAAAGCCCAATACATACACAGAGGTCTCTGACAGCAACTACTTTCATAGAGTGAAACAATCTAAAATGAACAATGTACAGATTTAGTTCCTCAATTCCAAATCAATAAAAGCTTCCAAGATAATCAAAGAATGGGAAACAGCTTCCAAAAACAGCTAAGCAGGCTCTACCTCTTCAGCATGGAAAAGAAAGGCTGAGGAATAAAGGTCATTAAAACAATAAGGAAAATAGAGAGGGAGGAAAAAGTTAACAGAGCTATTACTTACTATTCACTCTTCCTTCCAATACAGGAGCTGGGAGGTAGGCGGAAGTTCAAAGCATGTGAAATGGGATGGTTCTTCTTTCAACATGCCCTAAGACCACGCCACTTCACTGAAGTGTATTGTAGATGTCAGGAGTTTGCATGGTTCAAGAACATGCTTACCAGAAACTCTAGATTAGTTGCCCAAATACAAACTCACTGGTTTTAGGTCAGTAGACATCAGGGTTGCAAAACACTAAAAGTGGCAGTAGACTGCTCTGGTGGACTATGTACACCCTTGCCCTTATTCCTGTACCCCTCCCGAGGCACAGCAAAGGTGGGTTACATGACTATACATTAACCTCTCTTCTGACCCACTGTTGCTGATTCCATGTTCTCTATGTACAAACTGAGTAGAGTGGATGAAGAATCATCCAGGCCACCTGAAGTTAACATTTTTCTATTCCTTTGGCTACTGTGAACAAGAGCTCAAAGTTTCTCCTACTATTGCCTGCGGAACAACTCTTTTAATGCATTTCCTTCAACTCTTTTTCAAATTACACAATAGGTAAGTCTGAAGCAACAATCCCTGCTAGTGGCATCTTCTTTCAAGGTGGGTAACTGAAACAGTTCAGAACTTCCCAAGAGCAGGACAGAAGTAACTAGCTTCTTAATCACACCAATTTTACAACATTTGAAAGGCATTTTTGTTTATAAAATCATATAGCTTTACCAGCAGCTTCACACATGCCAACAGAAAAGGCATAGACGTCTAATTTCTTCAGGAGTTTTTGGGCTGCACTCTCAGCATCTGAAACCAGCACTTCTGCAGAAGACCCAACACCAGTAGGAACTACTGGTTCCTTATTTGATAGAGAGAAACCTAAGTGAGCAAGATTTGGATGTCAGGCAACATGAATAATTAATTAGGAGAGAGTAAATATCCATGTGAAAGAGAAAGAAAAATTATGTCAATAGCTTTGACAGGGATAAGTACATTTTTCGTATTAAAAAAGTACAGTACTTCATAGACTAAAAACATACTTTGGGACTTTTGCTACAATCTGCTAATCTGAGGTTGCAAGTTTCAGAAACTACAGTTTTCACCAAGTAGGCCCTCAGCATTTTGGGGTTTATGCTATTGGAGTACCAGTGGTAAACAAGATCATACGATTACATGTGAAATGAAGCTCTTCCCAGCAGTGTGGTGGTGCTACTTATTTTGTTTCTGGGCTGTCTCACTTAAGGGCAGTTTGAACAGTGGCTTAATTTATCATTGTGTTTAAGGAAATTTATCCAGCAATGGCATACAACCTCTAAGATCTATCTGCAGATGCAATACCATTTCCAGGCCTGTTTCCCCTGCTGTATGTATATGGGTGACACACTTGCAGAAGTCCCACATCCACCCTAACTTCCAGTAATGATGCTATACTGAATAACATTTGGGCTCAGAGGACAGTACACTATCTGGCCACTTTCTACATGCAGGGCAGAAATAAGTGTCTGTGACCTGGCAGCAAAGAAGGTCAGCAACAACCTGCGTTAACAGGAACACAAGCAATGGATGGAGGAAAGTTAATGAATACTGAGTAAAAGGGGATAACCAATCACATGCAAATACTTAATCCAGTTTTGGGACGTCCAGTACAAGACACCCACTGAGAACCTGGAATGAATTCAGTGAAGGGCCACCAAGATGATTTGAGACTGGAACACACCTCCAGTGATGAAAAGCTGAGGGAAATGGCCATGTAGAGACTGAAAAATGGACAGCTTTGGGGGGAGCATAGCAGCAGCCTGCCCCAGAGGTCACTGAGAAGATAGACCCAAGCTCCTCAGAGGTGGAGGGTGGGAGAACAGGAGACAATGGGCTTAAGTTGACACAACAGATGTCCTCACCAGGTATAAGGAAAACAATTCTCACCAGTAGGATAATTAATCCTTAGAACTGGTCACCCAAAGAAGTTGCATGAACTGCGTTTCTAGAGATCTCCAAGACCGGACAAAACCCTAAGCAATGTGGTCAATAGAGAGTGCTGATTTGAGCAGAAAGTTGGGCTGTAGACCTCCTGAGATCCCTTCCAACCTGAATGGTTTTGTAATTCTCAGAACAAACGTGTTACAATGCTGGATAAAGTGGTTACATCATGATTAAAGTGACTCCTTGAGTAGAAATTATAGCTAAGGAGTGCAACACCTTGACAACTGAGACCTTGAACAAAGGTCTTCACCAACACCTTTCTAGAACTGCAAATAAAAACTAAGGTTTGCTGGCTGGTTTCCCAAAAAGTTTTGAACCAAGAAAATTTCATGTGTCTGTTAAGTTTCTCAAGTTTTGGAGTCACTGCTAGTGACAGGGTAAACACATAACTATTGTTCTAGGCTTGTGAGCAACACATTGTTTTAACAGTGCCAGCAACCCTGTGGTGACAATGCCAAAATTCTTGCACACTAACAGCTGTTGTAGGTATTAGAACACTTCTGAAAAAGTTAAGAGATTACAGGTTGTGATTTCCTTTATCCCAGAAGACCAAAAACCAGTAATGAAAACAGACCTTTTCTCATCTCAGTCACAGGACGATGGAGCAAATTTGGATGGGGGAGAAATTTTGGTCAAACAGTTGCACTGTAACATTTCTTCTGTTTTTTAAACCCTTCTCTTAGCTATTTCTACCTCTGAATTCTGAAAGGAAAGTAACACACAGGGCTATAAATGCAGTCTCAAAAGGCAAATATTATGCACATATTAGCTGGAATGGCCACATTTAACACTTAAGACTCACCAGCTTGCTGTGTTTTGACAGTTAGAGCCCATCACAACCAAAAGCAACTCACACACTAATACAGGTATGTAGACAACTCACTGAATCACAAAGCTGTGGGGCTCAGACAAGGCAACAGATCAAAAATCTCAGGTCCAAATGAAAGCTTTCCTCCTCTCCTTGTGTGTCCCCTCCACAGCATCTCACAAATCCTGCCCGAGGTCACTGCACCTTACTACTCAGCTTGCTTAAGATCATGGTCAAAAAGCTGAGACACCTCACAGCACCTTATTTAAAAGTTGCTCAGCCAAATTTCCTGCCTCTGCCATACAAGTCCTGTGGCTGCCTGAACATCTACCCAGCACATTTCATGCAGCACAGCCCAAAATCTTCTACTTCCTCTTCTTTTGGCTTAATCACCTTGGCCACCTGGAGTAAGAGCAGCAACTTTTGCACCTCTGAACTAGGTCAGTCAAACAGCTCTGATCCTGTGAGTTTTTTGATTTCTCTGAAACAGGGTTTTAACACTATGACAGGTTCCTCTGGCTGGAAGACCTTCTGTATCTTCTAGGTGCTTAGCACAACAGAGCCCTGACCTCACCTCTAATTTCTCTACTCATTACTTCAGCTACTACAAGTTTCCTGGAGAAACCTTTGTGTTAACTAATGCAATACTACTTTTCTAAGCCTAGAACTATAACAGAAGAACAGCAAAATACCTTTATTAGGAACTTCTAGGATATTAGGTCTTACAGAGGGGCAGATGCTTAATAAAAGCATCACTATCGACTGTTTTTAGTAGGACTCTGACTTAAATGAAAAACTGCTGTAGTCAAAAATCTCAAAGAAAATTAACTTTGTTCATTAGATTTTTTCCCCTTGTTTATAACAATGATATGACAATTATCAGCAGTGCTGTAACCAACACATTTATATGAATAAATCAATCCAAGTGAGAAATATGCTTATTGCATATTTATCCAAGGACCTTCACTCCCACACCCTGTATTTTAAACACCTGCAAGAGGTGTTTATCACCTCACATATACCTGTAAATATCACCCCCTATAATTAAGCCAGGCAATTAAAATCCCAACATAAGCCAATATGTCATCTGAAGTGCAAAACTAGGTGGTCTGCCACAGTCACTTTCATATATCAGATTGCCTCACCTGCAGCTAAGCCCAGCCAGATAACGGGCAATATATGCAGCCCAGGAAAAGCAGTTAATTCAGAGTGTGTGTCCCAGGTCAGCTAACAAAGGAAAGACGATCACCCTCTCTTTTCTTGAT
This sequence comes from Corvus kubaryi, assembly GCF_017639235.1. Lineage (NCBI taxonomy): Eukaryota > Metazoa > Chordata > Aves > Passeriformes > Corvidae > Corvus > Corvus kubaryi. Next base: position 26,952,046 of record NW_024581137.1, on the reverse strand, counting down.
AAATTTCTCCAGTTTCTCATAATAACAGAATTAATTGGGGGAAGGAGGGGAATCTCCCTTCCAAAGGCTTTTGACACTGTCCCCTACAACAAACTGACAACAGTGACAACAGTACAACAGCAGGTGAGAAGCTGACCTTGGGATCACTCTCAGGTAAGAGTGATTACCAGCCACTGTCAAACTAAAAGGCTCCACTTCACAGGGTTTGCAGGGACTACACCATCTAGTGTCGTATCAGGTTTCTGTTCGCTAAATTTGAAGATGGCGCAAAGCTGAAATGGAGTGAGAATATACCTGGGGACAAGAGCTCAAAGTGATCTTAAACTACAGAAACTACTCTGGAGAAGCCTCATGGGACATTCCCAGGTAAGAGACTTCAGAACAATCAATAGCCTAGAAATAAGAGTCTTGAGAAGAGATTGAAAGAACTTAAACTCCCTCCTTAACCTTCCCAAAGCATCATAGGTCTTCAAATATGTAAAAGACTGCTGCAGAGAGCAGAATAACATGCTCTCCTTTCATCTGCTGAGTAGGACAAGTAGTAATTGGCAAGAAATACAGCTTAGTGCCTGATGTAGCACTCTGTTTTCTGTTTCCTTCTCAAAGATGCCTACCAGAGATTCCCACACCTTTCAGGCAGCAGCGGATTTGTTCATGCTTAGCGTTCTGCTAGTGTTTTTATAGCTAAGCATTATTTTTATAGCACTACATTAAGTTAGGATTCTTGGAGAAAGATGGAGGTGAATGACCATATTTCAATATATTTTATACATCTTTACTGTTGATTCACCTTACTTCCAGAATTCTTTCCATTGTAGTTACAGCTCATTCCTGCATCTCCTCTTTACATCCTGGCTTTATGAGAAGTATCTGCTTTGTATAATCCTAACTTATTTTTAATTGCTGTAGTTTTATTGGTTTTCTTTTCCTGAAACCCACAAGAATCCCACCTGTCCTCTTCATATCCTTGGTATTCTGAAATAGTCTGCATCTTAAGCAGGTACCACTCATCAAGATTAGTTTTTACGCTGCATCTCTGAAGAACAATGATCCACCCCACAGAATTTAGCTGCTTCATTCCAAGCAGCAATACAAGCTACAAGAGATCCTCAGGGCAGTTATGTGCATTGTAAGATTTAGAAACATTTGCTCAGTAAGAATCAGTCTCTATTCTTTCAATGAAACAGAAAGTTGTCTTACAAAATACGCAGATAGGTGGAGATGGCTCAAACCTTTCTTGTATTGTCAGAAATCTCGATGCAGAACCTGCACTCACTTTGCTGCTCTAGAAATCCTTTTCCATTATTGCTTCTGCTTGGGAAATCTGAAACATTGGAGGTCTCAACATAACTATGAGGCTTCATTTTTCATTTCCATGAAAAAAGTGAGGAAAAGCAAATCCTGTTTAGTAACATTTTTTTGCCTTCAGAAGAGCTAAATCAGACCTTCCTTCCCACACATTTCTGTCCCCGAAAGCAACCTGCAAGTCTCACAGCAAAGCTAGGAATACACATTCACAGCATTTTTCTTGCTTTCTTTGCTCACTCAACAGGTTCACACTTCACAGGCTCAGCTTTAGTCTACCTTTTTTGTTACCAAGTTCATCAACACTATCTGTTTATCTGCTCCATCCAAACCGATAAGGAAATAAGCCCACAGAAGATAAGTGGGAACTCTTCAACAGCTACCTTCCTGCTGAGCCAGCAAGTGCCATTTCTGGCACCATCTGTGTCCTGAAAGTCTGTTCTCTAGTGTTTTATTCACTAAACATGGAAAAAATATTTGGAAAGAAAATCTCTTGAAGCATCTTCTACATAGTAGATGCTAGTTTTAAAATGTTTTAAAAGAAAGAGAAATAAAAGGGGTTGGCATTGCACAGTTCCTTCTCAGAACTGTACTCAAATCCCCATTGTGTTACATCAGAAACAAACTCTAGGTACTTCTGTTTTTTTCAATTTTAAATCACCTTACCTAGATCTCTTTCCAGAGGACGTATAATTTTGTCTTGCAAATAAACCTCCAGTGCTGAATACACACTGGCTAAGTGGGAGAGTACCTGACATTACAAATGAGGAGTCAAATCAGTATGTTACAGACTGCAGTTCAGGAAAGAGTAATAAGAGATCTATTTACTTTTCTGCAGCAACCACAGAGTCGGGGTACTTGTTTTCAAAGAGTAAGAGATGAGACTGGTGTATGTGGAGAAAGGGAAGCAGGGATGTTCCAAATTCTTCACTAGTCATGATTCTTAGCATCAGTCTGGGCTTTGTACTTCAAGAGTAAGTATAGGAAAGGGGGAGAATACTACCACTACATACTACACTACTACTACCCACATACTCAAAGTGATGCACTAACCATTGGAGAGTTTGCTTCACAAAACATACTTCTCAACGAGATAAAATGACTTATTTAAAAAATAAAATCTGATCATGCATGACTTCTCCAAATTACTAAATGGATACAATAACCTCTATAGGCAAATTATATGTAAGCAGCACGAAGGGAAGATTATGCATGCAGAAGTCATGATGCTTCTATGGAAGAGGTCACTGAACCAGAACCCTCAGAGACAGTCTGGTGAGGGAACAGGCAAGGTGCAAGTGAACCCATGGATGAGTAGAAAGCATATCTGGCTAATCCTCTACCAGTCCAGACTCCAACTGCAGTCTGAGGCACCTTCTACATTTTCTTAGTTCAGACAGAGATGCTGTCTTCCCTCCACACCTCCAGTTTCTCCTAGCTGGGCAAGGAGCACAAGAGTACACAACCCACACATACAGAAACCTGCAGAACCTTGCCAAAAATCTTGTGAAGTTCAAATTAATTACCAGACAAGTTTTGTACAAACTTAACCTTGAATGCCTTGGAATAAATTAGAATTTTATCTTTTACAGCTGCACTTTTCAAGTGAGCTCTTCAGGATAGCAACCTTGCGGTTTTGTTTCAAAGTAGTAACTCAGCAGATTATAGCAGTTCATTATCTGCCTTTTTCTCCACCACTTAGCTCTGAATATGGTCTAAAAGGGTTATCTTACCTTTTTTGCTTATATCATGATGGTCTGATAAGTGCACAGTGAGGTCTTACATTACACAGAGGAAACAACTACAAGCCCAATTGCTATGGCTGGTTTTAAGAGTCAGTATTTTAATCAGTAATGTCAACCTCCATGAAGGAGAACACTAGTTGGAATATTTTTGTCAAAAGGGGCAGCCAGAAAAGCAAATAACTTATCTGAATTTCTATACTTAGTTCCTGAAAAGTCTTGCTAATAAATGCTTGTTACTCTGTGGACATTTATACCCCCTGTTTCCCAACCTATATGGAATAGCTGTGGGCCAAGTGTCCTACCACAAATTTTCAGGACACCCTGTTACTTCCAAGAGGAAGTCAAAACTTCCTTATCACTGAAGTTCAGTGTTTTCTCTCTTCTACTAAATGCACTAAATAGATATGCATGTCTGTTAGACAGGTAAGAGGGTACACCAGTGGAACAGTTCCTAGGTTTTGACCAGAAATGGATTTATTCCAGCATTCCATGAATCTCAAAAGCCAGCTTTTACCCACATGGACAACAAAGGGCCTATATCAAGAGTGGGGCCCCTTCCTCAGGTGACAGATCTCAAAAAATTCTCAGTTCAAATTAAGCTTCAATATTCCCTGAAAATTTTTCTGGTTTTGGAAACCAGGAGGTAGAATTTCTCTGTGGTGCTCAGGAATGGGAGCTACTTCCAAACTCTGTTGCAGATGAGCTACATTTAAGAACGTTATGGATGCCTTCCTTATTATGAGAGGGCCTGGTGGGTGTTTTGTTATAAGCCAAGGGCCATCTCTGTGCACATAGATGCTCACTGGCTCCCAGTCCCACGTGGCCCAAGGCATACAGGTGCCACGTGTGACACCCCAGCAACAAGAACAGCTGTGAAGCACTGAACTAGAGGCATGCACACTGACTTCTAGGGGCACTCCTACAGGCTTTATAATGAGCTTGTTTTTATAAAGAAAAAAAAGGAAAACAAGACAGTTACTACAGCTTTTGCAAAGAATGGCACTGTAACCTTCCTAATAGTGGCTATACCAGGGAAAAACAATTCACAAGAACATTTCTGCTGTTCTTTTCACATATCCTATGTCACAGTAAAAGGAAAGGTGTTGAAGAGCACAAAGTGTGGTTTGTATTTCAATATGGAACATACAGGAGGGCTACTACAATAACTAACCTAGAGACTTCTTTCATCAGTTTTTTTTGTCTGGTTTTAAGGATTTCACACCTATTAGAAGTCAGTCTTGATTCAAGCAATTAACAAAAGGGTGATGAGGCAAGCAAATTGGCTCAGAGGGACTATAAGACACAATCTAAGTAAAATCACTCCAGCTGCTTCACATGCACCCTCACATACCATCCACTCAAAAAATATTATGCTAGAACATTGCTTCAATATAAATACTTCTCTGTATGTACACATTTCTACTCTCCCCACTAAGAAAGACTTGTTTTAAGAGGGAATCATCAAAAACTTTCTTACAGAGTTCAAAGGAAGTTTTTTCAAGGATTTTAACACCAAAAAAAGATATCGGAACACAAGGTAAACTGACATGAGGATTCCCTAATGAATTTAATCACCAGCACTGATTAAGGATATACAAAGCTTACCTGCTGAAGTGCAGAGGTGCCAGACCACCAGCACTTACAAAGAAAAACTTTAGGAAGTTAATGGACAAACTGTACTTGGCAGGCAACCCTGATGTTGCAAGAAAATTTTAAAAGGTACTGTAGAAATTTTGGGGGTCTATAAATTCTGCGCTCAAAGGGTCAGGTCTGTTACAGCAACTTGAGGACATCTAGGCAAGGGAGAGATGATGCTAAGAGGGACAATTTTAACTCTTCCTTGGGAACTTCACGAAGACAGTGTTCTTAAAAAGATGGACAGAGAAAACATCTGTCTAAGACCAGATGTCACCACAGAAACTGCAACAATGGAGAAGAGGGATCATTTAAAAGTCAGAAAGCAGATGGGAGACAGGGTAGATACCTGTAACATACAAGCCATATTAACTACATGTGTAAGGAGTCATGAGCAAGTAGAAGCATTTTTAAGTACTCTGCTCAACAGTACCTTCTGTTAAACATCTGTGTATTCACATCTGAGTTGTATGCCTCTGCTCTGATACTTACTATTCCTACAAAAAAATCCTCAGAGTAATTTTATACCAAAAAATAAGTTAATCTTCAAATTAGTCAGCCTCAACCATTTCTATTACTACTGTTCCCAGAAGCCTGACATAAAAAAGCAGTTATGAAATTGAAATAAAAGGTATCAAGTGGGTGCTGTTCAGCTGAGGGGTATGCAAGGCTTGGAAAGTGCAGAGGAAAAGCTCACATGGACAGCAGACAGCAGAAAGGCAGGCTGGAGCAATGAGAGGTGGTGTGTGCTGGTACCTTACAGGGACCCAGTGGTTGACAGCCTTGATTCAACACACCAGTGCCTCCATTTTCCTTCAAAGCTAGGAGAAAATCAGGCAGAGCAAACAAAGAAGCAGCTGCAGACGGAAAGTCAGATGACAGCAACAGACCAAACCTGCTGGAGAACAATGCTACTGGAGCTTTATCCCCAAACCCTCCACCCTCTAACTTCCCTAAGGCAAGAGGATGACTTACCACTAATAAAACATGAAAAAACATTTTATACACATATAAGGTAGAAAAACAGTAAAGAAAACAGATCTAGCTGTTCTCACAGTAGTCCACCTACTGCAAAAATTAGAACACTACTTGTGGAGTGTAAACAGCAATTATGTATTATACTGGTGAGAGCCAATAACCAGAATACTGTGAATGACCAATTTGCCATAATGTCACCAATACAGAGGAGCAAGGAAAAACAGACAAACAAAAGCCCTCAAAAAACCCCACGCCCACACCACCCAAAGAAAGGACCAGAACTAAATTTCTGCTTCTGTAAAGGTTTTTGACCAAGTATTTAAATATGAACTTTTATCAAGTTTACTGAACTCATACACCAAACACCAGCAAGGGCCAAAATGGATGAGCTTTCAGTCAAAGAGAGTGACTGCATCAGGAAGTTAGCATTCACCAAAGAATCCATTTCAACATTTTTTATGGTTAACTTGGAGAACAGAAACGAAGGCAGTTATCTGAATTGCTTAGAAGGCTCTATTGTTCCCTCTTCCAAAGGATTTTTCCCTAGAACAGAATGGGTGGTGTGTGCAAAGCAAGTGAAAGGTGGGGGAAGGGGAAAAGTCCTGTGGATAAAGAGAGAAACAGAAACATAGTTTTTAAGCAAAGATATAAATTTTTTTAAGTAACTTCCTACCTCCCACTGCAAGTGAGGCGGGATATTCCTGATCTGAAGCTTCCGACTCCTGCAGATAAATTAAAGAAAATAGTTTTTAAAAAAACCCAAAGAAAACATTATTGCAAGATAGACTATACATAGCAGTGTCATACATTTAAGCATCTGTCATACTAAAAGGGGCAAAACCAAATACAGAATTCAAAAAAACCAACAGAACGCCGAGGGGGGGAATGTCAGGTCAAAATCATTTCAAGTCTAAAGAACTGTTGCAGAAATACTTGTTACACGTTTGACAGCTGTTACATTTCATGAAGCCTCCACTTTTCTTGAAGAGTATTTCTATTTTAGCTTTAAGGCCTTCAGTATCTAATTCTCTGTTATAAATGGGTGTGACAATCCCATGTATTTGTGCTGGGCTCTCCTTCACACACTTTAAGAGTTTGTTGTTATTTTGTTTTTTTAAATTCACCAAGATGATACTTCAGGATGTTACATTACTTCAAGGTAAGGAATATAAATTTGAATCAATACATTTGTTCTAATATTAAGCTTTTCATTAATCTAATGATGGACTATTTCCTAATATTTACATGACTAAAATTCTTCATCCCTGATTGGGAGGAGAGGGTAAGAATCAGTAAATTTATTGTATTTTCACCCCAAATTTACATCAGTTTTTACTTATCTAGTAAACAAAACATTCACTTTGAAGTGCTACTGCAAAGCCTGGCAGTGTGCTGGCTGCCTTCACAGCCAAGTCTTTTGTCTCCTCCCTTCCCCCAAAGTGAGAGAACAAATAAATGCCAGAGATGCCACAAAACCCTTGGGATTTACAAGAATGTGTAGATTAACACAGTTTCGGCTAAGCTCAGGTATGTTGAGCTAGTAGGGTCAGCCTGGCCATCCCGGGAAGCTTTGGGGAAGGGAGAGAGGACAAGAGAGCAGTCGAGGCTTAGAACATCTCAACTGCATTTTGGTACACCAAAGCAGCTAAAATAAGTGTCTTGTGTTCAAACACTTACTTCTGCCTCACATTTTAATTGCTCAATAATGACCTCTCAGAAAAAAGTGCTTCACATTTTAAGGACTTTTTATAACAGTTAAATTTATACAAGCCAGTGAAGTCTTGAAGCAAAACAAGTTTTAGAGATGTTCCTGTCTAGCAATAAAATCAAAAGCTTTCCTTTTCGCCCCCAAATCCTTTTAAAATACACTCCTTTCCCTAACACCACCACCTACCCAGGCCTGCAGTGTTTTACATCTTGAAATGCTCTTCTCAACAGGCTTTGTTCAAGGCACAAGCAGAGGTTACAGCACAAAGCCGCCTTGCCCAAACTGCTCCTCATGTGGAGGTGTCACCCCCAACACTACAGCGACCGTGAGATCAAGCAACAAACGTGCTTTGGCCAGAAAATAGAAACAGGTCTTAGTTTTGTAGCATTTCTCAGCTGTTTTGACTCCCTCTCAAGCAAGTAGGAGCAGATTTCGGCATTTGATCATATAAACAGGCGAGGAAGGGAGAACGAAAACCCAAACCACACACAACCCAGTTAAGGTTTCATTTTCAATAAAGCAAGGAAAGTCAGGAGCTGCTTCACTGTAATAGGGAGGGCAGAAAATTTCCTTGAAGTCTGCAAAGTTTTCCTTAGCCTGGCATCTCAGCTAGCAATACTGCTACAAAACAGTCGCCCTAAAATAGTGATATACTGCTCCAAAACATCAAAATAATCTCACACAGCAACCTGAAACTTGAAAGTTGGGTCCTGAAGTAGAACATAAAAGGGGATGCTCATTCAGTATTAAAAATACCGGGAAATTTTAATACAGAAAAACCCCAAACCACAGAATTGGCAGCCAATACACTATTCAGTGTGCTTCAAACTGTGTTGTGCCATTACTGTCCCACACTTGTAGATTCAAATTAAAATTCATGAGTTTCACGGCAAGGATCTGAGCCCAACAACCCTGCCACCATACCAACAGCAGGTCTCACTCCAGCTCCATGCCCAAGTTTGGCCACCAATGCTCACACTGAGCAGGGTATATCCACTGATGGGAAGGGGGGGAGTGGGGGAAGTCCTTTCCAGAAACACTTATACAAGTTTCACAAAACTACCACCTCACATTTCATTTCAGAAGGAATACCTACATATCGTCTCTACTGCTCAACACCTGAAAGATGGACCAAAACAAAGCAATCTGTGCTTTTTGTCATCTAATGCTGAGGACTAGCACAAGCTTTGGCATTGGGTTTTTTCTTCCCACACGACTTCAAGGGACTGAAAATTTTGATACAATTTTAAACTTCAGCCTGCCAACATTTGTAGCACAGAAATAACTTGAACATCCTGAAAAGGAGAAGGAAGGGAGACTAGCAAGGAAGAAATGCCACCTTAAAATTATTAGCTCATTATTAGCCACATTCACAAACAGCAAAAGAAAATGGCAAGCTGAGTACAAAACTGGTTGTGCACCTCTATTTATGGCAATAGTGAGACACCTATTGTACAAAACTCAAAGGTCACTTCAAAAATACAAGCATAGCTATAAACACATCATTTAATTTGGAAGTATTTGTACCTTCATCAGTTTCTTAGCTGCAAATAATTTTAACTTGCCACCTAGTGCACAAGTTTGAAATCTGGTGTTTACTGATGCATGTGGAAATTTAACCTATTTTTTTGCATTATTTCTGTATCACAATTAGCAATAGGGAAAAAATATAATTGAATAAAGCTTTGCATGGCTAAGAGAGGAATCACACAGAACCAGCATAAAAGGTCATGGACACATTTGAGATTTTTCCGTTTCATTTACTATTAGCCCCTGTCTAAGAAGTCCTAATAGCTTCCTTAAGAATGCCTAAAAGTACACAAAGCTTGTACCCTCTTTCCCCCTCTTCCCTTCTCTACACACAAGAGGGATAACCAGAAACGACCTAGCTGTTTTTGTATTCGCAGGACCAGAACGAGCAGCGAGCAGACAGAGAGCGACCGTCTCCCACGTGCTGCGAGAACTTGCGGATGCAGCTCCCGGCTTGGAGATCGCTCCTCCCGTTCTCCTCCCGCACTTCGGCAGCCCCGTACAGCTCCTCGCTGCAGGGCAGCACCACTGATTTTGCAGGCATTCTCTCTGCTGCCTGCACGTGAGTCCATAGAAAATCAGCTCTCGAATTCCTCGAGAGAAATCCCAAACCAAACGCAAGAGGATAGCAAAGAGTAAGGGACAAAGCTGGGTCCTGACTGAATCTACCGGAGCAGCAACAGCTTCCACGAGGATGGGTTCTGAGCTCAGCAAGCACTCTTTTTGCACAGGGTCAAAACTCCACACAATAGATAGGGAAAGGAAAAAGTATGGAGCATCTTCCTGGAAATACACTCCCATCTCAGGCACCGTTAGCTCTTTCAGGATGCTTTCCATTTTCCTCATGACCCTGTTTTCTTTGGCAAAATATGGCATATGCAAAGATCCTATAGCTATAGATACAAATATCCCAGGCAGCAGAATGCTACAGAGGCTTTGTTATGTTCTGCTTTGAAATAATCTCCAGTTTTGTTACTTTATGACTACTTGCAGTCACATCAACGGGGTAAAACAAGAAATAGTCCTTTCTCATCCCATGAAGGTCTTTTACTACAGTAGTTTCATTTAATATATAGCTCACCTAGTCTTAAATCCTTAGTAAAACCCTGCCAGCATCTCTCATCAATGTCACTCACGTAAGCCTTGTGTATGCACTTTTTCCAGTTTAAGCAGATTTCTTACTTCATTTTTCCCATGCTAAATAGGCATTGCAAATAGATGTCAACTGAAAAAAAATCTGGGCAAATAAGGTTTGTGCTCTGTATCATACTAAGGTTTTGGAAAGCTACTTATGTTCACAGCATGTGAACAGGTACTCCCACACTCATTTCTCTTTTTCAAAGATGCCCAATAAAAAGTGTTTTGGGTAAGAAAAGAGACTTCTCTGGTTTCTCTGCAAGGTTAGTCCATAAGCAATTGTTTGGCAATAATATACTTTTCTTAAGAGGAATTGCACACATTCCGATTCTTATTTTCAGGTACTATCCAGGTAACAGAATTCAGCTACTTTAAGCCACTGCTGATGACCATATGCCAACATATTTATTCTGAGGATGTTAAGACCTGGAGCCTTGTATTTGGGGGACGTGAATATCTCTGCAACACTGAAAGCAAGTAAAACAAGCAGCCATCATTGTGCAAGGCAAGCAGCATACTTGTGCTACATGTGTGTGCAGAGACAAAAAGGACAAAGTACCATAAAGATGGCTAATTTACTAAAAGTCATCTTAGTGATCTCTGAAGCGGTAATTTCTCCTATGTCAATACAGAGAACAAACATGCACAGGGACACCCAATGCTCCCAACCCACAAGAAACCCACACACATGTGAAACAATACTAAATGTGTATAAGGACAAAGATGGGAGAAAGAAAATGTTGAAATTGTGGCTTTTCTTCTTCATTTCTTTTACATATATACCCTTTCCTAATCTCTCTGCCCTCAATATACACCAGGTTTTTTTCCTTCAATATATAGAGTTCCCCTTAAGTTAAAAGGGTCTCAAAAATGTTTGGTTTTGCATCCCTGTATAAAATCTCACAGTACGCTTTCACTAACACAATCTCACTATATGCTCTATACATACAATGTTTAGCAAAGGCAAATCACATCAGACCCACCCCTCCCCTTAAGGGAAAATAATTTTAAATAAGAGTAGACAATTATAAAACAAAGTATCGTGCTTTTCCTCACAGTCCCATTTTTTTTTGTATGTCACAGATGTGTCAAAATTTTACTATTTCAAAGGGAAACAAACACAAGTACCGAAGTGACTGCACTTCCACACAGTTGTACCTACACTCTTACCAGACCCTTCTGACCATCCTCCCTCCCCCCCAGAGACATGCTGCCTCCTACTCCTTAATTCCCACTTCTCAACAATAACACCACTTCATAGTCTCTTATTTCAGCAGCCATATGAGCTACACACAACATTAATGCCTTAAACCCACAGAGCACAAACTTACTCCTTTTAAACAAGAGCCTATGGAAAAAGAGTTAAACACGTTTGAAAAGAGATCAAGTGAACATCGACGATGTTAGTCCATTCAACTGTTTGAACTCAATACCTATGGGATAGAAAGCAAATGGTCTACGTTTTCCACTCTTAGGAACATGCAAAGAGCAAATGCTTATTCATTTCATTCGTTCTAGGTCTGTACTGCCATGCTGGTTACCTGGAAGAAGTCTTGGCACCTCACGTCACAGGTGCAGAGTGTGCCAATACCCACCAGCACCGAGTGCTGGTACCCCCCAGCGCTGCCTCCCAGCTCGTGGCCCCCAGCTCTGACAGCTACACATGATGCCACTGCAAACCCACTCACCAAAACAACCGTTTTTCTCCCCAAGCTCCAAAGAATGGCATGAAGACAAAAATTGTCAGTTCTGAGGCTTACTTCACTGACAACCCAAACTGAACATAGACAGCTGGAGATGAAATGTTAAAAAAACACCACACAGCAAAAAGCCTTCTATGGAGTGTGGGTAACGCCATACGGTAAGAAATGAGTTCTGTATAAAAAGTCCTGACAGGAACAGCCATAGAAACAAAGTTAGCAACTCTTATGGCCAAGTGGAAAACTCCTGGTAATCGACTGAATTATAGGGGAAGGGAAAGAGGGGTCTTATTGTTTACTGTGCAGCTAGCAAAATAAAAACAGGCAAGAAAAAACCCACACAAAAGCTACCCCCACACAGAGTTCATTAGTTTCTCCCCCTCGGGTTGCTTCAAGTAGCTGATGCTTGGGCACAACAGAGCGAATCAGTGTTTTTAATGCTCGTCTAGAGGGAAGAAAGGAAAAAAGAAGCCAAGTTTACAGGATAAAGTAAATAATCCTTAACTCTCAATTCAGATCAGTGTGGCTGGGAGGAAAAGCACTAGTTTCTAGTTACAGGGCGAGGGAGGGGGAGGTCTCATTATTTTCTTTGCAGTAAATGTAGGTAATGACACAGACTGAGCCACTGGAGTGGCTTGTCCTGCAAGAGGTGCTGCAGTCTCTGCCTGCCCCCCTCTTCACACTGAAATATCATGGGTTTAAGCAATCTTTTCACTCAAAGTTGTTCATATTTGATTCCTGAAAGTATCTAACAAACAGCAGTAAGTCCATTCTAAGGCATCTTTTCATAGAAAGTTTTAGATGCATATATATTTGTGCAATTATATCTCTCAATATGCTTTTCCCTAACAAGTACTTCTGATAAATACAAAACCAAAGGGTCACACTTCCTGCCTAAAATGAAGGCATTCTGAATTTCTTTCTAAAACAAACTCAGGTTCAGTTAACTGACAAACAGAGGTGTTTATATCACTTATATTAAAAGATAGTTAATTTCTAGCATATATTACAAGGCACACTGATGACACAGTTACTATATTTTATCCAATCAGGCCTTTAGCTTGTGAAACAGACAGTTTCATCTTGAACTTACCTAGCAGAAGAAAGGAGAAGGGTTTCAAATACTGACTTGTTAAGAAACATCACCACTTTTTATTTCTACACACTGATCTGGTCAGCACAATACTTGAAGAGGAAATGTTATTGCTCCAATTTCAGACCCAATTCAGCAATTCAAGCAGACAAAGCTTGGCTAAGCCACAGGCGAAGTGCAGCAATACTTCTCTTTGTGTTGACTCATTTAATCCCAGACCCAGATTTAAAAGCAGTCTGTACTACCACTCAGAATAAGGATTTTCCATAAAATTTAGGCAAAAAAAAATTTTCTCAAAGCTTATGCAAGACATAATAGTTGGCTCCTAACTACACTTTTCCCCTTTCATCTTGCACATACAACCCACCAAAGCAGCCGCTTTGGAGAGGTGCATTATCTCAGCATTCAGAATGAAAATATGACTCTTGGATTACCTCACAACTCCCTCTGTGCTGATGATCAAATTTCCTACCACTGCCTGCACACCATGGGATTTGTTTACTACCTCTCCCCAGGACGAGCAGTCAGAAAGCCGAGCCAGCACAGCCGCGCAGCTCCACGCCCCAAAGCCACCAGCCCAACCAGTGGGCACCGGGCTGTGCTCTCCTTGCAGGAGTAACCTGAACACTCTGAAAGGATCTGCACCTTTGTGAATGGACTGATAGCTCAAGAAGCACAGCCAGAAATTGATGTTGGCACATCCAAGTCACATCATGCGAAATAGGCAAATCAAGCAGTGTAAGCCCAGTTTACACTGGTAGTTCTCGTGTTTATGTGGATAACCTGGATAGTAGGCTCTCACCTGTTACCATTTGCGTCAGGATTTTAGCCCAACAATTCCTCACATCACTAATTAGACTAAAAGCTTATATTCATTATTTTTAAATTCCCTTGAGTGGAACATAAAGGCATTTAAAAAAAAAATTCTGAAGATTCTGCCATTACCATATTAATGCTGAATTTCTCATTTAAAAAAAACATTCGTTTTTCGGGTGTTGTTAATGAGAGAAGGCTGTTAAGATTTTTTTTTTAAATAAAGAATTAAACACTGCTTTAAATCTAATGGGAAGTTTTAGCATCCTTTAGAATAATGGTCCCACCTTTGTGGCTTGTGACACTTATGGTTGGGTTGGTTTTGAGATTGGTTCCTCCCCCTCCATTTGGGGTAGGGTGGGGGTGTATATGTGTTTTTCCTAAATGCCACATTTTATCTACCCCTCTTCCTCTGAGCAGAGGTCTCTATTCCTTAAACAACTGTGCTATGCAGCTGATTTTGTTGACCAAACTTTTTCAAGCTACAGTCACTTGCCATTTATTCTCTCACCACACCACTAACTTGCAACTAACTGGGATGTGGATAAAAGTGAAAATACCCCTGAGGTGCATGAAAGACTGTAAATAAACACTTTTAAAAGCAAAAATACTTCTAAGCATACAAAAAAAATTTGTTTACTTTACTTAGTATCCTTAATGGGACACAGTACTCAGCTTTTATCTTTCTTCTCCCCACCCTTCATTTTCTTCAGCCACCAAAATAGCCAAAGGTTTCTTCTCTCCCATCACCTGTTTTCCTAGTGCCCACAGGGCCTGCTACTTGAAGCAGTCACTATTTTCCATTACAAACTAGCTATGAAAATCTACATCAGCTGTAAGAAGAAGCCACAGACTGAAACTTTCATAGGGTGGCCCTGCAGTATGTGGCCATGTTAGGGGCTGGGGAGCAGTAGATTATTTAAAAAAAAAAAATTCTTTTCTCCTTTTTTTCCCCCTAATTTCCAATGAATTCAGCTCTCTTTAAAGAGTCCAAGGAGCAAAAACGAATGGTGAAGGATACTTCAGAGTCACTTCTGAAGCAAAAAAAGTGCAATAATTAAAAAGCCAACAAGATACTTTGTTCTAAGCAGCTGCTGTATACAGCCTCACAGTGTTTTTATTTTGCATGTCTTCCCTACTACCGTCTCTTACTCGGAAGGAGTTTGCCAACCAGTCAGAAACCCAATGGAAATAAGTGACACAGATATCATGTACTATGTAAAATTTTGGCAACTTTTTTTTGGTATGGGAGGTATGGCACCAGATTAGATCTCGTCTAACAATAACTCAGTGATTCACCCTTCTCAGACTGAAATATCTAAATAAAATTAGCAGCACTCATAGACGAATTCGGTAGCCACCATGCTGCTGAGACCAACTGCTCAACCACGAGCCCGTGTGTGCAGAGAACATCGGAAATGCTTTCCAGATTCCTTACACCACAGTGATAGACAGGGACTCCAACCTATTTTGGTCTCTTTCAGGTCACACTTAAGTGAAACTACAGTTGTTCATTCTCAATCTGAGTCCACAGTACGCTCCAGATTAAACAAATTCAGTTCTGGTTGCAGGGGGAGGACTGGAGGGGAAACAAAATAGCAAGAGTTGCTCCTCCTGTACACTTATAGCATTTAATTGCAAGACCTCTGTTACACAGTCTCAGCATTTGCTCGATTTTTTTTTTTTTTTTTTGCTATCAAATATCGGATTTAAAAGTTCAGGTTGAGAACAAGCTACTTCAGAACTTAAACTGAGTGTGGCATTAGGGTAGTTCAGGGACTCGTCCCACTTCACCACCACCTTGCTGTTTCACACCACACATGCAATTTTTAAAGAAAAGCCTGTTTGCTGCCTCTCTCAGGCTGCTTTACAAAAACTGACACAAATTAGTGTCCAATTCCTAAAAGGATCTCAATAAACAAAGATTACTGTGGGGTCTAGGAAAGGGAAACACAAACACTCGTGCTGCTGAAAACACCATCTAATTTCAAAAAGCTTATATGCTGTAACTAGAACAACTGAAATATCTTCTTAGTCTGGTTTTAAGTGTATGTGTAAACTTCAGCTACCATACTGGCTCCCTGACATTTTCGAGTCTCTTCCACGATATAAAAAGATATCAACAACGGCAAACTACTTCATTTAGGCAATTGTCTATAAAATAATCCCTAAAAATATGAATAATAGTCCTAGTGCTTAAAAGAACAAAACAAACTAAAAGTGAAATTAACAAATGCACAGAGT
This sequence comes from Corvus kubaryi, assembly GCF_017639235.1. Classification (NCBI taxonomy): domain Eukaryota; kingdom Metazoa; phylum Chordata; class Aves; order Passeriformes; family Corvidae; genus Corvus; species Corvus kubaryi. The sequence continues at coordinate 26,936,158 of NW_024581137.1, read as the reverse complement.
AAATCAACACTTTCAAATGTACAGCCACAGGTTTCAGGATCTTTCCAGAGTTTAGAGCCACTCCAAGAATTGAGTGTGCGTGTGCACATACACACATGGCTTTTGCTCTGCGTCCACACTGACTGAAACCTCCATTTTTATTATTGTTTTTCAAAAATACGTATATTAATCAACCCTGCAAGAGGACAGCTGACATGATAATTGAGCATTTGAAAGAGACTATGCTCATCATCTGATGTTCCAGCAAAGCCTAACAATGACTTGCAGTTAATTTGCTCACATGACAAAATTCTTTTTTTTTAATTAAAAAAAAGTCTACCTTTCAATCTCAAGATTGAAATCAAGAAAAAATTTTAAAGTACTGGAAAGACAAATAGTTTCTTTTAAATCTTCTAGACCACACTAACAGGAAAAAAGTAGAATACTCCACCAGCTTTACAGCAGAAATGTCAAGTTTACTGTACATTTCCTGTTATCTTTAAAATAAATATGTTCTTCTGTCTCAATAGCTTCAGTGTAATAAGCCTTATTAACACAACCTTAGAACAAACTTTCAAAGTATAAATTGATGCACACTGTAGCCAAGACAGCACAGATACCAATGCTCGCTTTGATGCTCTAGTCATTATTTCACTAGTACACTTTGTTGAACTGATGGAATACCAGCAAGAAGAGCACTCAAGTGCTGGCCCTTACTAATGGCAATTCCACGTGGCCTTAAACTGATTAAGTGACCTAAATCAGATGAGATATAGCACCTTCACCAGAGGAGTGCTAGAATGCATGGGGTTTGCACTACCAGCACCAAATAGCTTCCCTTCCTTTCTCTTGCCCTGTCAAAACCCAAAAGTCATCAAAAGTGACCACTCTGCTGTTTGACTTGTAATTTTTATGCTGAATGTCAATAGATGCAGAAATTTCTTTCTTAAATGCCATTGCTTCTCCTATAATCCTGTTACTTGCAAAGGGAAACAAATTTGGTGTATGGTTTTCAAACATTATTTTCACTTTTTTTAGTAATTTTCTCTGAAGAATTCTCCTCCAAAAGTTTAATCCTATTCAATTACACAAAAATTTTGTGGTGAGAACAGCAACAAATGATATTATTTCATAGCTGTACTTTCAGAAAAATGTTACATCTTATTTAGAAGACCTGCACATTGTCCCCTCCAAAACTTTTATACCCTTGAAATATAGAATGCACCATCCTTCAGCTGGTGCATAGAACTAAAGAGACACACCTTGCATGCACACCCAATATTTTTAACATAAAGGTGTGATCTAAAAACTGGTTACCAAAAAAAAAAAAATTAGCTTTTTAGTTGACATGTTTTAAGAAGTTACATTTATACAGTAATAACAACCATAGAGATTTTTCTTTTTTTCTTTTTTTTTTTTTTTTGAAGCAGTAAGTTTGGTCAGGGTAAGTATATCTACACTAGTAAATCCCCATGCACAATAAATAATTTGCACTGCCATAGTTAAAGCATCACAGATTGTGTGCAACGAGTCCTTTGCAATATTTTATATTTACTTAATACAAATGCTGTTAATTATATCTTGCATTAAACTTCATTTTTAAGAATTACCAAAACAATCTTCTGTGCTTTTGTCATAGCAGCTTTGATTAGTGCACACGGGCTTACATAGTATAATATATGAAAGCAATCCCTGAGCTTTCATACCAGGGCTTGATTAAAGCCTTAGAGTATCATTTCATTCTGTTCAACTGGAAAAGTCAACAACTAAAATTCAATTGTTCACTGACTTTAAATTATGCAACATTTCAATCTACAATTTCTTTCAAAGGCAAGTTATGCTGAAAAATTGCTTGTGTATAAGAGGTGTAATTGTATTTTCTTTAGTAACCTTTACAGTAAATATATTATAATCTCCTCCATGTTAGTAATACTATTAAAAAAATCTGCCCTGACTTTAAGGAGTGGTATATAGAGCAATTATAGGATAAATACTATCACCTTTTAAATAATTTCATTATTTTTAATTTCTTTTTCACAGAAAACAGAATATAGCACATGTTTTGAGGATGAATATCACAGATAGCACTGATTTTTTCACTGTCATTGTAGATTTGAATACACTGCCATGACCAGAGAACAAAAAATAGTTTACATTTCTGCACTGGAAAGTGCACTCTTTACATAGCATTTAACATTGACATTATTTTAGTTCACTTCATATTAAACTAAGCAAAATTATAATTTTGGATTAGTTACTTTTAAAGCAGAGAAAAGCATATGTCATGCCACAGCTAACCAGTTAAATCATAAGTATAATTTATAAGTGAATCATCATTAACATCAAGATTATTTGCATTTAGTAAGTTGCAGTTTTCAAAGACATGGCATTTTGCTGGGTATTTAAATCAAGATTATTAACAAAGTTCATATGAATGAAGATGATAATTTTGACCACATTTAATAAATTATTTAGCAGATAATTAGTTTGAATTTAGTTTGTATACAGATGTGCAAGCTTATTATCACACCAAGAAAGTAATTACTATCTTATTTTTACAGTCACATGGTATTGATTTATAAACAGAGATACCTAAATTAGGTGGTACTTGCCCCCACTAATAGATCAAGTTGCTTTTACCTGAGAGCACCATTTAGTATAGTTTAAATATGCCTTTCAAAGCTTCTAAATTCAGCCATTCCACCTGCATATAGATATACCAAACAACTGAGGATTTAAAAACATTTTTTTAAAGAGCTAGAGAAAGTTAAAATAGCAAATTAAAAAAATGAAAAGGCGTAAGGAAGACTGTGGTGCTGTAAGACATTTAACCACAGACATAAGTCATCCTTCTTCAGGGGTTACTAACCACTTTTTGCTAACACTACTGCTTTTCTGTCTTCTTTACTCCCCACGATCATCCCCCAAAAATTCAGTTTATTTCAAACCATGCTGGCACCAGCTTCATGTCTAGTACTGGACTAGGCAATGAGACACGACTACCAGTAACAGCCAGAACTGGAGCTACCAAAAGCCTCAAAACAAAGCCATCACTCCCTCCCTCTCCTCCCCCAAACCTCAAAGACATGCTTTAATGCTTCACAACCACATACACGTTATCCACAGAGTGCAAGGGAAGTTCACAGAGATGAATGTTAGAGGGAGAAGAGGTCAGGACGCCTGCTCAGCCCCCCAAACCAGGCCAAGCTCTCCCTCATCTTGTCCCAGTCTCAACAGGTAGGTGATGCACCACAGCCACCTCCAGAAAATTATCACTGCTCAAATGCCATTTCTTACTCTGGAATTTGCAGGCTTTCCTCATGGTAAAACATGACTAAGTTTTGGACAGACTTTTCCATGATTTGCCTTTTTTTCTTTTCCTTTTTCTGCCCTTTTCCCCCAAAGGTACCATCCAAAGTGATACATCCAGTGACAAGTGAGAACTATGTCAAAGAGAAGCTTTCTGAAATACAAAAATCACATGTGATTTCCACCAGCAGTCTCCAGCTAAAAAAGTTAAGATTAGCTTCAACTTCCATTTGAACCATTTTTTGAAGTGCTCCAGCACAAAACGCAACACCGTTACACAGCGGGAGACTGACGTAACCACACGTGTGGTGCTGGATCTGAGCATGCATTCAGAAGTAGCATTTTCATGTTAAGAGGCTGAACTTAGCCTGTGCAAAACCAGTAACAGTCATACAGGGTGGACTGTGTGCATCAGGTGACGTGAGCCCAAGGGCCAGGAAGAAAAGCAATGTACATAAGCTTATTACTTGCCACAGAGGCAGGCAAAACCCAACCGCGGCTAGTGAATGCAATTCTGTGATTTTAGTGAAGCTAGTCAAACACAAATGTAGAGCAATCTTTATAATTTCAAAATTTTAAACTTAGTTAATGACAGGTCTTCAAACTGTTTTCCCAAGACTACTTTCAAGAAAAAAATGGGTTGCTTAAACTACAAATAGGTTAAACACACACTACATACCTAAAAACATAATTCTGCTTGTGCTTTGAGTTCAACTGAACAACTGCCATAAAGCCCAGTTGTACAAAGGGTGTGTACGCCACTTTTATCTAAAGCTTACCATTCTACGTTAAATGCAGAATTTGGGACATATTTACACGCCAACAACCACTTCTTGTTTAAAAGTTGCCAGAGTAAAAGAAGGGGTAGAAATTACATTACTTATAAAAATTCTCTCTCATGTGCATAACAGGAAAAAAAATGAAAACTTCTAAATAGAGGCATATAATTCACTCTAAAAAAATATAATAAGCAGCAACCCAGAGCAAGGCATCAAATAGAACAGGAACTCTCCATCTGCTATTAGGACTCAGACCATCACTGAGAAAAAAACCTTAGAATTTAATAAATAAAGGATCCTCTGCTTTTTGACTATTACAACAATGTGGGGTGTTTGGTTGTTTTGGGGGTGGATTTTTTTTTTTAAAGTATTTTAGCAGAATAAGCATTCTGATGCATCTTCAAATGAACTAGTATTAGCAACACAAGAAAAATCTTACACCACTCCTACTGAGTTCCAGAATTAAACTCTGAAAAGAAATTTAATGATGAGTACACAGTATTTTAAAAAAAACCCAACAATAAGAGCTGTCCATTTCTCATTTATTTCTCATCCTATGTTGAAAATTTCTGTGCAGGTGGAAAATTCATACAATCAGGTAGCAAACAAGTACTGAGATACTGCAGCACTACTCTTGGGTCAATAGTAGTGCCTCCTGATTAGCAATGGCAGTTTTTAACATTTTTGGTTAGCATAACACCAAGTTATACTGCTGCCCACCACCACCACCTAGAACTCACTTAAATAATCTAGCTTCTATTAACACAAACCTCACCGTGTGAGAGCTCTTGCTGCTGATCAGCCCCAGCACCCACTGTCATCAATACCACTAAGAGACACTTAGCATTGAATCCCTCTTGCTCGGCCCTGGTAAATAGCTCCCTCTGTACACCAGAGCACTGGTTTTCCATGAAGGAAGAGTGGTTCATTCAGGAATCCCGTTACCTTGGTAGGAAAGACCCTTGTGCGCTCGACAGCACGGAAGTATATAACTCTAACAAACTGGTACCTCAGTGGCGAGGGGAGCCTGTGCAAGCTGGCTTATTAGCAAAGTCATCTGAAAAATTATTTCTAAATTAGCAGCAACAGTCCAAGACAGACAAGTTATTTTCCCTAGCCATTACCTGCATTAGTTTGCCACCAAAGCTTCACCAGAAAATCATTTAAAGCACGTGTATCAGAATTCATATTAAAAAAGATAAGGTTTACGTTATAAATATAATCTATTGTCATGGATTAAACTACTACCAAAATTCCTCTAGCACCCCACAGATTGTATTTGTCAAGCACTATTTTAAAGAGACACTTTTTTGAAATTTTTACTCTAGCTGTAGGAGGAAAAATTGAACTATTCTTCCATGATAACCATGAAACCACCATCACAAAGAATTTCCCCGACGTGTATAAACTAAATAACCCAGTCTATCACCAAAAATAAGTTTCTGGATAATTTGTTCTGTAATTGTTTTAAAATCACTGTTTAAAAAGGAAAAACAACCAAAGAAACAACTGGTGTCTTTTGCCTTTGCTAGATACAGGCATTCTCCCCATCAAAGCTAGAGACACTTTGCCAACTCTGCTTCCCAAGAGTCTCCCTGCAGCACACCCAGGATTCAGGATTCCCTTTAATGGGAGGGAGGAAGGGGCAGACAGTGTGCAGGATCAGGCCCTAGGATGAAAGCTGTGTGGAGCACCTGCACAGCAAAACTCACCTGAGGTAGGGATTTGCCCACCCCCTCCCTTCTCACAGCCAGCCCTCCCGCCCTGATTATTCCCAGAAAATTAGAGCCCCACCTTGATCAATGCATGACAGATATTTAATGAATAATTCCAAATCCAAGCTCAACAAGCTTTTTACTCCATCTCTGACTGCTCTTTAACATGAAATATCAGGAAAATAAGTAACTGCAAACCCAACTAATAACTTAAGCTTATTAATTTTTTCCAACAGAAATTTTTGTTCATACACGCTAGAGTTCCCTTTATCGGGAATTCTGATTTCTGCACTACAATTTTTAAGGCTCCATTAGGGTGAAGTGAGCTCCATTTTTGAGGGAAAACCTATAGAACCTGTACATTTAACATTTAAAAATAAAAAACAATTTACTCAAACAATAAAGTACTGGTATTTTCAAAGAGGAAAAATGTATTGGATACATGGTGTAGACTACGTATTTTAAAATAACATTCCTAAAGTTCAGCTGAGCATGAAAGTTAATCTTTCAAAAGTGAACATTCAGCTCCAGTTGTGTTCAAGGGTACTGGTACTGGAAAAAAAACAAAAAACAAAACCAAACAAAAAACCTCCCAACCTTACTATTTTTATAAATTCTCCAGATATTTTTAGCTGGTCCTTTCTTGAACTGCAAATTATTTTATGGTAATACAATCTTTTAAAATGCATATGTGGATATATATACACACACAAGAGACACACATATACATACACATTCTCTTTGAAACTACTGATTGGTGAGAAATACTGCAGAGGCTACAGTCACAAAATAATCAAGACACCAAAACATTTAAAATGAAGTAAAGCCCTTCCCAGCTGAAGATCTTCTATTTCAAGACAGTTTCATTTCTGTCCCATACCCAAGAAGAGTCAGATCCCCTCTTTGACTCTATCTGTGCTCTTATCCAAATTTTAACTTAATTAAAAGCACAGAACACCTCATTTTGCACATTAGTGGCAGTTTTCCATTCACTCAGTTTTGCAAAAGGACAGTTTGAGTGGATGCTGATTCCACTGCACCATGAAGAGGCAGGCTATAGGGGAAGCACATGGCTGCTAAGGCTATGTTGAACAGGAGACCTTTCATGCCACAGGTTCCTCTTGTGCCAGCTGTCATAATAATACAAGCCAGCAAAATAACAATTAATATTATAATTTTTCATTTTGAAATCTCAATGAATTTGCAGAAAAAAAATGGAAAACCACCTTTTTTCGCACTATTCTTTTACTGCCATTACACATACAGTATTTTAAGGTTTACTAGGGTCAATATTAGGATAATGCACTTCATTTGCTAAGTATCCCACTGCATATATCAAAATCATCTTCTCTGTTAAATATACTCATCCTTGAAAACACACTCACAAACCAACACTGCAGATCTGGAAAGAAGCAAAACCAGGAGGTAATAACAAAATTACAATTTTTTGATACTTACCACAAACACACAGGAGCTCTCGCTCCCACACAGAAATTTTCAAAGCCAAATTACATATTCCAGTTGATGACAAGGAACAACTGTCACTGAAGTATCCAGATGGATAGACATGCCCAGAAAGGCTGGGTAGCACCAGTAAGCACTGGGCTAACTTATCTCCCCAGCACACCCCAAATACAGACAGCCAGGGAGATTTTTGACTGGCGCATTCAAGATATTTTCCTCATTTGGACAGCAGCGGTAACACTCACCCAGCAAAGATGCAGGATGAAAAGGCAAGCAAGTGCCTACACTTGACATGTCCAGGAAAAAAAAAAAAAAAGGAAAAAGTATGGAAGCCTCAGACTAAAACTATAAAATAATGCTCAAGTATTTCTGATTACATCACATTTCTAGACATAGTAAGGGAAAGTTACGGTTTTATCTTAGTTTTCAACAGTAATTAGCATATAACTTTACATAATTCTATATTCTGCATCATTAGAGATGGAGAATGGAGTAATGGAGTGATGCGGAGATAGACATTTTGTATATGAAAATAAAAGTGCATTAAAAGAGAATCATCTTGAAGCACTCTGGAACCACATAAAGCACCTTGATATTGCTAAATGTATCAAACCTATCCAAACTTTCTAAACCATCCCCCTTTATAAATAAAACATGAAGTTATCATCCATATTTAGTTTTTAGAGCATTCCATTTTTGCACATGTTCTCTATCCATTTACTGATTCTGAATAATCCAATTCCAAGAATAAATTTTACTCTTAATTTACAAGGAAAAAGGTCCTGCTTCAATACTGCCCTGTGCCTATCTCATTGGGCTCATGTAAGGATGAAATCACCAGAAGAAAGTGTCTTCAGCTGTGGTCCATGCCACTATATATTTTTTACCAAAATCCCCGGATGATAAAATGCTAAGAGATAAGGTGACATTAAGAAGAGGAACAGGTTTAAGCAGTGAAGAATCTTTTTTGTGAGGCTCCTAGAAGGACTAGCCCTGTCCGTGGCTAAGTATTAGGTGTATTTTAATGCTGTCTGGGTCACTCTCTCAGAGGCATTATGGGAAGCAACACATTTTCTGTTAGGTAGGTAAATCTTGGGCCATTTAAGAATTTTTCAGGTCAAAACCAAGCATTTGAAGTCCACCCAGTAGCTAGCCAGAAGCCATAAAAGGACTCCAGCGCTGTAGAGTCCTATGCTCTGCACTTAAAAGAGCGACTGAAATGAACACAGCCCCATTTTACAAAAATACCACCTTCAAGGTCTCAAAAATGTGGAAAATGTTATTACCCCATGCTTGAAGGGGGAAAAAGGGAGAAATTTTTTAAAAAATCTTAAACATTTCCTGATCATATTTTTATTACCCTTGAATTACACTTCCAAAATGTTATTTTTTTCCACCCCTTTAAAATTTACCATATCTATGCACAATTTAAACTCCACTACAAGTATATTTCTCAGGGTACCTTCTGTAAAGGGGAGTTAGCAAAATGAGAACAGGACCAACCTTTCAGGACACACATTTACAGCTGTGTTTCATGTGTTCCAGCTGATTTTTAAAAACTGCAGCAAGGGATTTGATTTTTTTTAATTAATGATCAAACAGTATGAGGAGCTATAAAAATTAAATTCCCCACAACGTAACAGTTAATATGGTTGGTGAAGATTATCTGGTTTTGCCATAATGACTCATTGTCTGTATAGGAATAGTCACAACTGGTGTTTCCATTCTTAATTGTAAAATTTCAAGGATTAAAACAAAAAAAAATCTTCTGTTCACATCTGCAAAAACAAATGTGGAAACAGAATAAAAACTTTAAATCACTATGTGAAGTTTTGGCCCTTCACTCTCAAAAACATTCCAAGTTTTCACACAGAAAAGAGAACAATGCAGTTAAGAAATGGCATATTTTCTAACATGTCTTCTTACTTTGAGCATATTTCTACCTACTTGATATTTACAGAAGCAAAGCCAAAAATCAATGCCACTAATATAGTTTTTTATTAATAACTGTGACCATTTCAACCGCCATAAATACTTTCGCCTCACAAAACCATTTCCCACCGTCTTGTGCACACTAGACACAAACCCTCATTATACTGAAAATTAGCAACACAATCCAATTGCCATCTAATGGTCACCCGTGGAACAGAGGTGGCTGCATGAGGGGGACTTGGGGCCTGCTTTCCTCAAACCAACCTTCAGACACCTCAGCATCAGAGGTGAAGCCCAGCTGGCAGGCCATTGCTCTCCCCATAGGGCAGCATGACCCACAGGGTGCACCTTCACTACCCACGTCTCCTGCTCCCTTCCCAAACAAATCCCCCAGAAGAGACACAGTGAATTTATTTTTTCAACAAAGAGCCCTCGAGGTGGGGAAAAAAATAATTAACCTTCCAATTGGAAAAATACCTCATCATTACCACAACTGAGGTGTTTGTGAGCATTTTAGGTACCTGAGGGCCCCAGGAGCAGGTAGCGTGGATCAGGTCTGGGTGGGAAGCCCACCTGGACATGGAAGCTGGGCCGGGAGGCTGCACCAGGCACATCCCCAGGTGCCCAGAGTTAGCGCCTGCCCTCCCCCCACATTGCGCACAAGTGACATCAGGGCCATTTGAATAATCAGATTGCAGCCTACATCGCCTTGTGAGATACCAGCTGCTCTTGGATTGCGGCGAGGTAGTACCCAAAGCCTCGCACCGCAAGTTCCACGTACGCCATGGGCAGCCACCATCCTCTTCCCGCACCGCCCCTTCATGAGGGGAAAACTCATCTAAGTAGTGGATGTGACTAACGGTGCCCTGCCTTCCCTCGCAGAGCGTGACTTGCAGTCAAAATCACTTCACTACGATGCCTCCTCTAACTTTTGCATAAAGAGACCTAAACCCTCAAATATTGCAATAGCCTTCTTCCACACCAAGGGGTCTGAATGCAGAAGTGCTGCATTCCTTTGGCATTCCCTTGAGATTTCAGTAGTAAGTCAGGAATCTACTCCTGAGCTTATTAAATACTTCACACCTCCCCCAAAATAATTCCCCACCCTTCCATCAAGGAAACCTTGACCAGGCCTCTTTTTTCAACCACAGCGTAACCCCTTGTCTGTTTTTCAGATGCTTCCAGGGAAGTGGGAGGGAGAAAGCCACACACAGGCTCTCTCCTTACTTCCTTCCACAGCAGGTAGGAAGGCAATTTTGCAAACCTGGGTGTGCCCACTTCAAATCAGAAGATCCAGCAAGGACTGGAATGCAGTGACTACTGGGCCCAAGAATTTCGCCCTGAATAACAAGCCAGGCACATTCCATGTCTTCTAGATTCAGCTCAACTTTATGACAAACCTAGCTGACACCACCTCTTGACCTTCCTTTATGTGACAAGGATATGGATTACCAAACCCTTACCCTTTCCTCCTGTGCACCTCAGCTGTCTCTGGAGATACCCACAAACTACCTTCGTGGGTGATAATGTACACACTCTGGTTAAAAAAAAAATAAATAAAACAACAGAAACCCCCCTGAAAATGATGTTTAAGGAGCCTGTGAGGAGGGGAACCAGGAGCCTCCGTGAAGCAGCCTCACAGCAGCAGAGGTCAATACAATGTATTGAGTAATTTCGTCGCACTACAAAACAACTTTTGCTCTTATGAAGTAATCATTTAACCAAACTATTAATCGCACACTCATGCTGAAAGACAGACTTGACACATCCACTTTTTTTTTTTAAATGGCGTCACTTCTCTAGCCGTATCTCGAACGCTGGAGTGCACAGGGCTCTCTGGAAAGCGCTCCCCGGCCTTACAGCATGCAAACACACTGGGTGGGCCAGGCCAGCAACACCCCCCACCACACCCCAGCTGCTTCTACACCTTTCGCTCGTGCAAAAAGATACAAAGGCTTCAAATAAGTTACTTCGAAACCACCTTAACCACTTTCGCCAACAATACTCAACATTTGAAAACTGTGCTTTTACATGTAATTAACAACTCTAAATATGAGCCCAGTAAGCAGTGTTTAGAAATACAAGGAAAAAAAAAAAACCCTCAAACTTTTTGACACCCTTGCCCCCCCCCCACAAAAAAAAAATTAGACCTCTATAAAAGGAACAAGAGAGTCACTTTTACATATGGAGGTCACTGAATGAATTTTAAGTGGCTCTCTATATTAGATTTCGGGAGAGGGGGAGCAGAAACAAAGGGGAAGGAAGTACAGTTATGAGAAATACAATTTAATTTTCTGTTAAACAGCAGTATAAATCTGAGCTATATCTAATACATTCCAACATGATAATGCACGATGAAACAGTGTTTTAACAAATGAGGGCTTTGGGAGAAGCAATACGTGTATGCTGATACAATTACATTTGCAGTTTTTTCAATATGCCTATATGTAGGCAACACATGCCTAGAAAAGTGCCTTAAGTTCAGAGCAGAATTCTTTTCAACAAGTTACAGGCAGATAAACGTTTCTGATAATTGTTAATTCACAGACAAATAGGACACAGTACCTAGTACAAAGAATGGACTTTTACACCATTTCAGCTGACAGCTGAAAGAGCAGAAAAACACTTTTAAACACATTAAACAATGATTAAAAAAAAAAGGTTGGGGAAGCACCAGTGATTCTAAATTTACCTTTATGACTGTAATGAATTTCTTTTCAAAAGCACAAACAGATTGCTCTTTGTGCAAGCTTAACATTAATAAGCATGACAGTAAATTTATTTATTAGACTGATAGGAAATTATCGATTTTTATATGTCCCATGGAATTTTCTTCTTAAATCTAAAAGTATATTCCATCTACAACAGTATTTTTCAATCTACAACAGTACAAAATATCTGAAATGTAGACTGCTGTAATTCAAAACTATATACATTGCATATTAAAGGAGAAAGAGCACATACACCACATTAATTTTCAATGAAAAGTATCGCATAAATATAACTATAAAGATTCACATGCAATTAATTTGTCCAGAGAGGGATTCCCCTTTCCCTTAACTAGAACAAAAATCCTCCATACTTTCTCAAGTGAAGCTTTCCTCTAACACTAAACAGATGATCAAACTTCTAATTCTCAAAATACCATGATACAATGTCCATTGAGACAGATAAACCATTTTTTCCAAACAACTATCTCAAAAAGACTGCAATTTTCAAAATAATCCTGAAATAGTAGAAGCCCTTTTAATAAAGTTGCACAGACAGACATACTTCCCAGATTGAATAATGGAGTACAGGAAAAAGCACGCGGAAAGTTTGATCTATTTTTTTTTTTTTTACTCTCTAGTGCATGCCAGGTTTTCTATCGCATAAATATTTGTGAAAGAAGGAGGCTGAATTGCTATAGGCAGCATAAAAATACTACTGCTTTATTCCAAATATTGCTTCTTTACATGAGGCCCGACAAAATTACTGCCTTGCAAAAATTAACTGTGTGTTTAGAAATTAAGGATGCATAAATCCTATCCTTACTGGGAAGGAGTCCTTCTCCTGCTGCTTCTATAGACCAGCTCAAAATAGCGATGATAAAATCCTCTCAAATACAGATGAGACTTCTACTATGTGCCTGTAAAATGCTGCAGACTCCAACATGGCAGGATCAAAAAAATATATCCACCAGTATATTTACAAGGTGCTTTTTGTTGCTGAGGCAGAGCTCACGTGCTTGCCCGTTATACAGCGCACAACACCACATTTTATTTCCTGCTAGCACACAGGTTTTAACTCTTCTCACGGAACTTTAAATTTAAAAATCTACACAATCACTTGCCATCAGACCATAATAATTTGCTTCTTCCATAGGAAGGTGCCTTTTTTTTTTTTTTAATAATAAATTAAATAGTACCACTGCTGCCTGGCCAAGACACTACATTAGAAATACATGGGGTGATTCTAGAAAACCTCTCGGACAGCACTGAGTGCATGCCTGTGGGTTTAAGAAAGCGGTCCATTTATCTACAGGGAAGAGAAACACAAACCTAAGCATTTTTCAAATTGCTTCTCACTGGATAACTAAGGGCAAGGGGCGGTGCGGGGGGGTGGGGGGGGGGGGTGTGGATAAAAATAAATTACCTTTGTCTTTTCGGGACCGAATGTTCAACTTCTATGAGTTTCCCATGCAGCTCCACTTTACCTGCCGAGATAAACAGAAAGGGGAAAATATTCGAGCGCAACTGTGCGTCCCCGTCTCCAGGAGCGGGCTCGCAGGGGTGCGAAGCAGGAAACAGGAGCGCAACACGTTAGCCCATTCATCGGCAGCCCGGGCAGCGGCGGAGCGGGGCCGCGGCGCCCGGGAAGGCGGCACAGCCCGGAGCCGAGCCGCTGCCGCGGGGGAGCCGCGCTGCCCTCGGCGGGGCCCCTTCCCCCGCCCCGCGCTGGAAACAGCCCGCGAAACGTCGTGTGCGGGAGCCGGGCTCGGCCCCGTCTCGGGGAGGGGGAGCGGGGGCTCCACCACCCCCCGCGCCGCCAACTTCGGGCGATTTTCTGCGCGGAAGCGGACGGGAAGGGAGCCGCGAGGAGGCGCGGAGCGCAGCCCGAGCCCATCTCCTCCGAGGCAGCCTCTCCCGGCAGACCTGAACCCATCTCCTCCGAGGCAGCCTCTCCCGGCAGACCTCCGCAAAGCCGCTTCACGCGAAAATAATTTTTTTTTTTTTTTAAGCACACAAAAACAGGATGTCGGGGCCGGGAGCCGGCGCTGCTGGAGGCGGTGATGGGTGCGTGAGAGCAGCGAAGAGAAACCGAAATAAATAGCTGGGCAGCGCGGGGCGGGGGGGCAGGCAGGGCTCCCCCCTCCCAAGTTTGGAGCAATTCGGCGGCTCGCCCCCCAGCTCCGCGGCCTAAGCCAAGCCGAAGGGAGCCTCAGCCCGCTCCGGGGGGAGGCGGCCCCTGCGAGGGGCTGCGGGGGAGTCCAACTGTGCCCGGGGTGGGGGTGTGTGTGCAGCCGCTGCCCCGCGCAGGGCTCCGCGCCCGCAGCCCGCCTCCGCCTCACTGCACTCACCGCCCTCCCCCCCCCAATGCAGCGAGGGCCCCCGGCCGGGCAGGGCTGGCCGTAGGGCTTGGAAAAACATGGGAACCGCCGCGCCGCGGGTCCGTGGGCCCAGGCTCCCGCCCCTCCCCGGCCACTCCCGGGGGGCCGCCGCCGCGTAAGCCCCGCGCAAAGGCTCCGCGGGAAGGCCGGGCGGCTCCGGCCGCGCTCGGAAAACAACAGTTCCCATCTCGCCTGGAGGCGGAGGGAACAGGGACCCCCCCCGGACCCCCTCAGCCCCCCCAGACCGGCGGCGCGGCCCAGGCCGCCGCTGCAGCCGCTCCGCGGCCGCGGAAGAGCGCGAGCGGCGGGAGCCGTCGGGGCTGCGGGGAGAGGGCGGGGGTGGTGGAAGGGGCCGCACACCTGAAAGTGCCTCGATGGCCTTCATGGCCCAGCTCTCGTCGGGGCAGTCCACGAAGGCGTACCCCGTCTTCACCAGGAACTGGCCCGAGAAGGGTATCTTGGAGTCCTTAAAGAGACTTTCCAGGTCGAGAGGGCTGACGTTCTCGCCGAGGTTGCCGATGTAGAGCTTGTTCATCTTCCTGGCGGCTCGGGGAGGCGCGCACCGCGGGCTGCAACCCTCGTCTTGCGAGAGGAGGTGGGGAGGAAGGGGGAAATAAAACAAAATGCGATGGAGGAAGGAGAGAGCGAGAGAGAGAGGACAGGGAGAGGGAAAAAAAAAAATCAGATCTGCAGCTTGTGTCCCTCCCTCTCTCTCTCAAGGGGTAAAAAAAAAAAAAAAAAAAAAAAAAAAAAAAAAAAAAAACCAAAAAAAAAAGCGTGGCCAAACGGGAGCCCTAAGTGCCTGCCGTGCTACCCAGGCGCATGGGGGGCACGGGGGAAACACCCAGCGCCGGGGCCGCGGATGGCGGGCTGAGAAGAGGAAAAGGAGGAGGGGAGGGGAAAAAAAAACTACTTTTTTTGTCTTGCCCCCAAGCCCCTTTGGCAGCAGCAGGCGGACTATGAAAATGTCACACTACGTGCATGCAGGCGCCGCCTCTCCGTATTAAAAAAAAAAAAAAAAAAAAAAAGGGGGAGAGGAGAAGGGGAGGGGGGAGGGAAGGACGGAGAGAGAGAGAAAAAAATTACTTGAATATTCCGGCTTTTTGAATGAGCCACGTGTTCAAACTACAAATCAACTTCTCACGTGAGGAATCCCAGCTCTTCAATTAGCGAGTGGATGGGGCGCACGCACACTCACAGAGGAGGAGGATGGCTGGGGTGAAGGACGGGGAGAGGGGTGGGGGGAGGCTGGACAGGACAGGACAAGTTTAGAGAGGGCCGGAGGGCGGGGGAAAGGGAAACCGGAGTTGGGTGGGCTCCAGTCTGCGCCGCCTCTGCCCTTCCGCCGGGGGAGTCCGCTCTAGGCGCCCCCTCCGCCCAAAAACGGCTGGGCGGCCGCACCTCCCCCCGTGTGAGCGGGGTGTGATCCCGGGGAGGGAGGGGAAAAGGCACCGCAATGCCCGCCCCCCCGCCCCGCTCCTCCCCCGCCGTGCCAGGCGGTGGGGATTATTCATCGGGGTCGTGCCTGGGCGATCCCGCTCCCCGGCACTATGGGTTGGGGGGAGGAGGAAAAGGGAGAGGAAAAAGAGGGGGTGCGATGGCGGGGGGAGGCGGCCGGGGAGAGAGCGGGATCCGCTCCCGCGCAACGCCGCCGCGGCTGCGTGCTGGGGGGCTGTGGGGCGGGGGCGGGGGGTCCCTCTAGCCCCGGAGGAGCCCCATATGGTAATGATCCCGCATTACTCGCGGTGCCCCTTGCGCTGAGTCTTACGGAAAGGAGAAAGAGGGGGAGAGGGAAAAGAAAAAAAAGACAAAGGGGTGGAGGAGAGTTGGGGGATGATGAAGAAGAGAGTCCTGGGGCGAGGGAGCTGCCCGGCCCGGGGAGGGGCGGGGTGGCCGCTCTCCCAGCCCATCTGGGCAATGGTGGACGGCGTGGGGGGAAACGCGAAGGCACCGTTGCCCTCGGCTGGTAACGGCACACAAAGGGATTTGGCGACCCCCCTCTTTTCCTCCCCCCCTCCCCCTGCCCGGTCTAAGGAACCATTCATAATTCTCCACATTCGTACAGATACAATGGTGGGCTTGTGGGGGAGGGGTTTGGGGGTGTGGAGCCTTTCCAGTGCAAACAAAACGTTGCCTGAAGATGAAGAAAGGATACGGAAATGAAAGCCAGCACTGTGTTTAATATAGCGATCTAGTAGGTTTTGTTTAATAATTCAACGCACTTTAGCTGAAGGTTTCATTTATTCCATGGTAGGCTTCTTGTGGTACGTTTTAATAGGTACATCCATGGAAAATGGTTAAATACTTTTATTAGTGAGCAGCGACTGGATTTCCACAAGTCCTGTAGTATGTCTGGAAATCTGTAGTAAAGAGGAACGCTTCCTAATTTTGTGCCTAACTTCTAATAAGTATACAATTAAAGAGGGATGATTTAAATCTCCTTGGAAGCCGTGCTGGGGTCAGGCTTTTGTTACGCACGCTGCGGCCGCCGCAGCTCGGCGATGGTGGTGGTACCCAGCGCTCAGGGGGTGAGTCAGTCGCTGAAGATTTCTCCTGTGGTGGTATGATGATGCAAGGAGACATGGCTCACCATGAGGCTGGAGCCCCAGATCATTGTGAAATTGTCAGGGGCTGGGGGAATGCTGCAGTAAGTTGGAAACACGGCCCTTTTGTTGTGTGCATCCAAGCGGTTGGCTGACCAAAACCCTAATATTTGTAATTTCAACCCATTGTTTAATCTCAGGGTTATTTTAATGAACTTTTAATTGTCAGGTTGTGATTGAGGAAATCGAGTGTTTTGTGTTTCACTAATCAGAATTTAATCACAAGTTCCATTTTGTAGAAAATTAGCAAATAATTATCTTGTGGATAGAGAGAATTTTTTTTCTCCTAGAGATTTAACCTGTTTATGACTTTTTGATGTTGGATGTGGAATTCTTTCCTAAATGAATTTGTATTTCATAACCCCACTCTGTATAGTCTGGTTAAAATAAATAATTTCTTATCTAAGTTAAAAACAGCCCCCTCTAAACAGCTGAATTCTTAGTTAAACTTGTGAAAGGAATTAGTCACTGTTCCTGCAGATTAATTGCATTCTTTATAAATTTGATTTGTACTGCATCTATAAGGCAGTGTGCATGTGCTCATTTCTACATGGTTGGTCTATAGCATTAGCTGGTATTTCCTCTTAAATTGCTAAACAGGGTGCATATATTTCATTTAATATTCTAGTCTGAAAATCTGTTTTGTTAGATTTCTTTAAGAAATGAAGATTGAATGTTCATGATAACACTATGAACCCGTTGTCCAACAACATCATAAACCGTTTTGTAATCAGATGGTTGGGGGGGAAAAAAAACCCCTTAATTATTAGCAATGTCCCCCCCCCCCGCGTTGGGGTGCTCGGAAAACCTCTTGGGAATAAGATGAAATATTTTCTGTAAACCTAAATAATGTATAGCTTTGTTTGTTAAGAAGTGTGGGTTGGTTAGTGGTTTCAAGAGTAATTCCAAATCTTGAATGCCAAAAAAGGCAATTCAACAACAAAAATTAGTTCATGTTGCCTGACAAATCTCCACTTCCCTGCACAGATGAACATAGTTCAGACCAGTTGGGCACTCCCAAATGTTAACGTTATTGAGAATATGGCTTTAAATTTTGAGATGTAATTTATTTTGGCAGTCACAAATCAAATGCGTGAGCACATAACAGAGCATTCTCACATATTAATGTATTTTTTTATTTACCTCTGTAAGAAAAGACATTATAAAATTTTTAATTTTTTTCTGTGTTCCATTTGTTTGTGTTTATTGCCCACAGAAGCCAAGAAGTTAAAATACTTACATAAATATTGCACACAAGGAAGCACAGCCAATCTTTAATTAGCAAGGGCTTTTACGACATTCTGCCGTTTAGAATTAAAACTCAACCATGTGCTTCTCCCCACCTCCGGGTGAGAATCCAAGAGCCTCCGCCGTGTCCGTCCCCCCGTCTTGCACGGCCAGGGGAGGGCAGGGCGCTCCCTCTCTGCCCCCTCCCGAGGCCCGAAGCCCCCCCGCTCCGCTGGGCTCGGCGCATGGTGGGTGGGTAGCACGTCGGACCGCCCGCAGCCCCAGTATTCCCCATTAAATGTCTTTTCTTTTGCTCGGTTGGGTTTTGGGTTTTGTGGGGTTTTCTTAAGACTACAGCCGCCCACGGAAGGCTCCTGCGTGGGCTCGGGGCCGAGGCGCGATGGGCAGCCGGCGCGGGGCGCGGCGGCGGCGGGCGCTCCCCGCGGGCTCCGGGCGGCCGCGGCCACAACGGCGGGGACGCCGCCGCCCCTGCCTCCGCCACGGCGGCGCGGGAGCGGAGCCGCCCGTCCTCGCGGGGCGGACACCCGCGCCGACGGGACGGGACCGGACAACAGCGCTGACCCGCCCGGCTCCCGGCCTGGCGCCGCCGAGCCCCCTGCCTCCCCCATCGGTCCGTCCGTCCCCCTGCCTTCCTGCCTGCCTGCCTTCCCGCCCGCCCTCGCCTCGTCGCCATCCCCGGGGCGCGCAGCCCCCGCGGGCGGCCATAGCCGCTCGTAGTAAAGCGGCGCGGCGGCGCCGCTTCCCATTGGCTGTGCCCTGCGCCTACCAGCACCGCCCGCCGCCGCGGCGCGCCCGCCCATTGGCTCCCGCGCCGGCCCCCGGGGCGCGTGGCGCGAAAGCGGCGGCGGGCGCGGGGGTGGCGGGGGCGGGGAGGGGAGACGGGCGGGGGG
>NW_024581137.1:26906954-26916750 GCF_017639235.1 Corvus kubaryi | reverse complement strand
CTTGGCGGGGGCGGGGAGGGGAGACGGGCGGGGGGCGCGGCGCCACCGGCCGGGGCAGGGCAGGGCCGGGATGGGACGGGAGAGCCAGCCCGCTCGCTCCCTCCTTCCCTCCCGGCGGCGGCCCGGGGCTTTGTAAGGTGGTAAGTGGGCGCCACGCCGCAGAGGTGCCGGTTCTGGGGGCCGCCCTGCCGCAGCCGTGCCGGGAGGGGCAGCGAACAAAGGAGCGGTGGCGCGCGGCTCCGCAGGGGAGTGTGGAGCGCGGCCGGCGCCGCGGGGTGCTCGCACCGGGGAGCCGCGGCATGCCCGCACAGGGAGCGGCGCGGTCTCCCAGGCCCGGGGGTGGCGGTGGTCCCTCGCCGCCGGAGCGATCTGTGCTCCCGGGCTGGGAGCGGGGCTCCCGGGGGGTCCCGCCGCCCTTCCCGCGGCGCGCACCGCCCGCCCGCCCGGGCAGGTCGTGGAGGCGGCGAAGGCTCGGTGCCGGTGGCTGGTTCCGCCGCCGGGGCCGGGAGCGGCTCGGGTCCCCCACCACCGGGGAGGCTGCCGGGGCGGGCCGAGGCTCGGTGCAGCGCCTGCGGGAGCACCGGGGTCTGCCCCGCTCCGCTCCGGCTTGGAAGTTTTGATCACAAAATGCTGCAAAACTCAGTGAATCGACAACGGAGAGCGCGGCGGTGCCGGCGTGGAATGAAACAAACCGCACTATGCATCGGAAGTTTTAGAGCTTAAGATAAAACAATGTAGCCAGCTCTGTTCGAGTTTCTTTCCAATAAAAAAGAATTGCAAAGAAGTTAGCTGTCTGTGCTGCTTTGCTGACCGGAAAGTTGTAGGAGTTCTTGATTTTGTAATGCAATGTGATCACAGTGTTACTGCACTAAAATAATAGAAACAATTTCTAAATAAGTAGTCCGGTATATGAAAGGTGGTGACTGTGGCTTAGAACGAATCTCTACATGCTGATTTGAAAGTAAGTATTTTTTTTTTTCCCATTTTGTCCAGGGATCTCTTTATTCAAATACTGAATGCTCGGTGTATCTTGCTTTCACCTTTCAAACATTTGCAAACAGATCTTGCAAAACAAAAATCCGATCACCTGCATTTTGATTATGTGAGAATAACTTACAGTCTTTTTTAGTATGTATATATATTTTATATATATATGTATATATACATGCATAAACTTTTCATCAGTGTTCACGTGGCACAGCTGGATTTAAAATGGGGCTTTCAAAGGAGAGCTTAACCATATTTCAGGTTGATATCTGAAATCTGAGATTTTTGCAATTGTGTTGGAAAGAGCACGTAGAAAAAATATAAATATATCATATATATTACAGCCAGACAAAATCAGAAGTTTATTTGATCAAGTGACAGGAGTAATTGCCAATATGGCTTCCTCTAGCTAAAGAATATTTTGTGGGGCTTTTACAAGGAGTGAAGAAATGAAAATGAAGGCATTATTTAAGAAGTAAAAGTGTTTCTCACTAGTTAAGTGTGTTTTAACTCGTTTCAGATGGGGTTTTGTTCTGGTTTTGTTTTCTTACAATTTACAGATATATGAATATAATTCTTGTTTGCTCCTTTCATCAAGGAGATCTTTTGCCAAGAGCAAAAAAATATCAAGTAAGGGAGTAAAATGGGGCAGCAACCCAAGCATAAAATCCCTTTGGCGAGAACAATGAGACCCTCCTCTCCAGAATCTGTTTTGCCTTACTGGTATGATAACGGTGTTTTCAGCTAAGAGTATCATAGGTCTATTGTGAATTCAGCCCCAGGACCTTCCATATCTTAAAATTATAGAGAAGGAGTGTTGAATTTGCTTTTAAATACCTGGTATTGGTTAGATTTTGATGTTCAGATTTCCTTCCAAGTGGCCATTATTTATTATTAAGAAAACATCCCCTCCCTTCCTCTAAAAATTCTAGTTTAATGTTGGCCTTTGAAGACACTCTACAACAATTTGGTTTTAATATTTTAAGAAACATTAATTTGGATACAAATTAGTTATTTTGTTGTACTTAGGCAAAATTTAAGATGGTAGCTGCTGGAGTTTCATACTTTACTTTTTTTTGTTTTGTTTTAATTTGTTTGAATATCTTAATATATATTTATACTGTTGCTGGATCCAGTTCAGGCAATTGTTTGGTCTTTTACAGATTTCATCAGGAATAAGCATTCCAATTTCAATGTAACATTCATGAAAAGAGCTGTTTAAATTGGCCATTAATATGTATATCCTTTGAAGAGTGTGGTCATGAATGTTTGTATTTAAAGTGTGTTTTCCCACTACAATATACGTTCTGTCATTTGCTATGTATTATTTTTCTCAGGATCAGAAACCATCCTAATGTTAATTATAGTCATGTTTTTGTTTCTGGTCTGTTTCTTAGGAAGACTGAATAGTTGGGTCTGTGAATTATAGAGTATATGGCGATTTAAAACTACCTGTGAGGTTGAAGGTTGAGCTTGTGGGATTGTTGGCCCTTCCTGCAGACATTAGTGCTTATATATGAATAATTTCGTTAGGTCGTTTCAGTTATTGTTTATCTGGTCTAAAATAAATTAGGGTCAGTCTTTTGTGTTTCTCGTGAAAGCTATACCATATAACTATTTCTTGTGCAACGGATTACCTTAGTATATTGTACATGGGTTTGGTATTAAAATGCTAAGGAACTTTGATTGCAAGAGATCTATTTGATTAGGTATTGTCAGTATAAAATGGCTGGCACAATCTTTTTATATGAGGAAATCCCTATATTTTTCCCCTCAAGTTATGGTTTTCTGACAGTTAAATAGTCAATGAAGCTTGACGGTATTATTTCTAAAACATTTTGTGTAGAGTCTAGTTATTTCCCAGAGAAAGGTCAGGTAACTAAAAGTTCTACAAAAATAAGTATATAAGTGGCAGAAGACAGACCTCTAAAACAAAAATCCCCTGCAACCCCATAAGGCAAAAGCTGTGAAAATAAATAGAAGCCTTAGTCTGATAAAATTAAAGTGCATACATATAGCATTAGTTTCATGCTAATTAATTCCTGTTTTAAAGCTCAATTTACATCTCAATTGAGCAATCCTTGATACAACTGGAGGCACACAAACATATCTTAGTCTAAGTACTTGTTTCTACAAATTTCAGATTCAAGTTTTTCTTCTAGAAACGTTTTTGGTTTCTTTAAAGTTTTGCAACAGTAAACAGTTTATCTGAGCTTTTAAATGCTCTTAAAATACTACTCAAACCGAAGTTAGAAAATCAAGTAGAAAAACACGAAACAAGTGATATATTTAGGTAAACCTAAGCCTGCAAGGCTAGTTTGAGGCTATTTTTTGCAAGCCTGTTTTGAGTCCATTGTTTGAACGTATAGTCATGCTGTAGGAGTGGGGCTGAGCTCTCAGAATGCACACTAACAAAGTACCGTAATGGGGTCACAGAGGCCAGAGAAAAAATTCAGCTTTCTTGCATCAGACCTGTGATAAAGCCCCAGCCTGTATGTAAACAGTGAAACATTCTCACAGGCAACAGCTAGAGGCAAGGCTAATACCTGCCTTATTTGCCTTAAGTTAACAAAGTAAAAATTATAGTCAAAGCTGCATTACCAAAGAAATGCCAAAATGTGTTCCTTTTCGTTCTTTGGGTGGAAAAAAAATGTCAATTGCATGCTTCAATCTACTTTCTTACATTGAATGATGGCTGCAGGAAAATTCAAAAGTGTTTGTGCCCCTTTGTTTTAATCATGTGTGGATTTCTAATGTTAATACTCAATGCTGAAATGCTAATTTTGAACTGAAATATGGTTCTAGTGAAAATATGATCTTAATTTCTTTCAAAACAAAACCCCCCAAATATCTGTTCTAATATCAATGAAACATAGACACAAAGTAACTTAATTGAATTGAGTGTTCAAGTTGCTTAAGTAAACCTGCAATTTAGACAATTTTATTTAAATTTCCTGCAGCTTTGGCAAGTTAGTAAAAATAGAGCTCTCTCTCTTAGAGTAAAAATAAAAATAATCAAAATAATTAAATAACTGTTTCTACAAAGAAAGCAATAAATGGAGATGTTTCATATCAGTCATAAAGTTTAATTATTTGATTTAATATCATTTTTTTATATCCTCACTTTTTAATTTTAATTGCACCTGCCTTAAGCTTTAAAAAGCTAAAACTCACCCAAGAACTGCTAGTTTTGGACATGCATGTTTTTAGCAAGTTGGGGTTATTTACTTAGAGAAAAAGTGTGGGCAGGGGGAGTTAAGCAATGGAAATAACAAGAAAAGAGTGTTTCCGGGCTCCACCAAGTCAAAGGCCAACAGGTGCCCCCTCAGTTCCTTAGGAAATCTCTCCCTGGCCTGGCTAAAGGTTACACTCCTGAGCTGCAAAGGGGATTTTCAGTTGCTGGCTTTTGAAGAAACAGAACAAACCAGATCAGCTTTCTGGATGCAAAAGCTGTCAACCTAATTTATGGTTTTCCCCGTGTCCTGTAAATAACTTGCAGAGGTTCAAAACAAACTTCTAAGTGGTTCATGGGTGTATTCCAATGAGATACAATGAAATGTCATGTTTCAAAGTTCAGTTGTCTTAATAATTAAAAAAGAGGGAACAACCCTTTCTTTTCCCACAGAAAAATAAAGTTTATCCCATATATACTTTCAGACAGGTGAGAAACTCTTTTGAGCAAAAAGAAGAAAAAAAACCCCCAAAACTTGACAAACTGTATCCTGAGGGAATATTTTATCTATAAATTGTGACTGAAGAAATGAGTGAAAAAGATAAGAGATTTTTATACCTGAAATCCCTACAAGAACCCTATTGCACAGACAGCCACTGTTTCCATCTGCTGCAGACAAAGTTGCAATTGATTTAGTTTTAGTCTTGTACAAAATGTTGTGTGTTTTGGTGTTGGTTTGGGTTTTTTCCTTTCACGTTGGACGTCTTGTTGCAAACCTATAGCACGAGACATATCTGTGCATGCATAGTCTCATCCTAAAGCTTCTGTGGAGCCTGGTGAAAACAAGCCAGTACATGCTTTGCAGTTCTGAAGTTGTAGGTCAAGCAGCGGAAAGCTCTGAACACCTTTGAGATCTGGTTATCAAATGACTGTTTCTGGTTGTAAACATCATACTTGAAAAACTCATATTCAATTTGAAAAATATATACAAAATCCAGAATTTGTTTACAAAACTGTTGACTTTCTAAGATAATAATCCTATAATTTTCTTTTGTATCTGCATTATACTTCAAAAGTGTATAATTTTTCTTCTGTATTAATGTTCTTGCTAAAGTGTTAATTTATAAATTTTTTTTAACAAATCCATTTTCTGATAAGCTGGTTTTTAAGATTTTGTAATGCCCAAACCAACTTAATTGATTGTATCTTTATTATTATTATTTATTTTCTTTTTATACACTTTAGTGATACAAACAGTCTTAAGTCCTGAAGAAGTATATCCAAGATTAGGAAATAATCTTAAAAAAAAAAACTAAATCAAGAAATACCAACAACAACATATTAAAATAAAAATGGTGTTTAGTTGTTTCAGTGTGAGAGGTGAAGACTTCCTTGCAGTTAAATACTGAACACAAGGCTTAGTCTTTCCAGTACATCTATTATTTTCCATAATTCTTTTTACATGATCCCTGAAATAAATTGGGAATAAGCTTTAGATATGGCAAAACACTATGCTCCTGACTGCATCAGAAATCCCCATCAATGACTAACCAAGTAACAGATGAAAACCTCTCCTTGTCTTGGAATGAGGACCTGCATTATGGTTAGTTGCTATTTTAAACTCTGATCTAGATGTAACTAAACTAAACAGAAAACAACACTGAGAGAGAATATTTTAACACAAAATTTATAACTCATTTCAGCTGTGGCCAATGTTGTCTCCTAACAGTAAGGAGTTGTCCTAAAATAAGAATGGGCTCCTTTTTAGCAAGCTTCTTCTCTGAAGAAGTTCAACAATTCTCAGGGAAAAAACTCAACAGGGTAATGTGGTGAGAAATGTCCTGGAGAGAAGTGATGGGGCTGCCTTTGACTGGAGCCACCAAGTCCTAAAGAAAACATAGAGCAATAGTGGCCAGTGCCACTCATTAGCATCACAGATGAAATGTTGCATTTTCTTTGACACATCCTAAAACACCTGTATGTGGGCACAGAGAACTGTCCTTTGGGAATGGGGGGAATTATCATTTTTCCACTCATCATGCGGTATTTCTTCAAAAAGGACATCCATGCCCCACCAAAGGACTCAAATCTACACTGGTGGTGTGGGTAGTAGGTGCCTCCAGATACACCATTTTAATTTCAAAATGTAATTTTTTTGTATTCCTGGTTTACTTTGGAAGTCCCTGATTCGATGCTAGACAGAAACATGCACTACCTGCTGAAACCCAACAGATTTAATGGCATTTACAGGATCATAAAATATGTTCTGCAAACATACGGCCAAACAAAGAGATAATGTAAGGACAGTAGTAGAACTTGGGTTTACATGGACACTGTCCCCTTACAGCTGAGTGCTTGAATAGAAAACTGGGGTGAATTGAATTCACCTACGTCCAGTTGACTGCAAGGACATTGTCATGTACCCAAAACACGAGTGGGGAGGCTTATAAAATTAATAGAGGATGCTCTCCCCTCTCCTTTTTTCCTTTGCAACAGTTGCTGCCTAACGATTAAATAAGGAGCCAGTCAACGTGTGGAGGACAGGCTCATCTGGGAGTCGAGCAGGGAGGACATCTGCCTGGGGAAGGGGCTTGAGCTGGCGAGCCTGGGCTGAGCCAGGGCTGAGGCCGGAAAGAGGCAGGGCTGAGCCAGCCGGTGCCGGGGCTTGACGCCGCTCTGGACTCCTCGGGAAAGCGGGAGCGGTGGGTGGGCAGCAGCGGAGAGCGGGGCTGTGGGGGCAAAGGCTGCCTGGTGGCTTCGGGGTGTCGGGCACTTCGCGGGCTCACCTCCGGGCTCCCCTCCCTCCGACAGCCGCTTCCGTCGGATGCTTTCTTTGGGTGGGGTTCACGCACTGGAGTAACGCGCGAGGCTCGGCCCGCAGGCGCGGATGCGCGGCAGAGCCGGCGGCGCTGGGGAAGCCCCCGCCGCCCGCAGCCCCGGACCCCGCTCGGCGGCGGAGCGCCGCCCGCCCGCACACAGCCGGGAGCCCCCGCTGCAGAGCCCGGCGGGGCGGCTGCAGGCGGCCCGGGGCTGCCTCCGCCCGAGGGGCAGCGGAGGGAGCGCCCGCATCGGGAGCCCCCCGGGAGGCGCCGGCGCGGCCACCGCCGCCCCTCCTTCCTCGCTGCCTGCCGCTGCTCTTCCAGCCCCCCTCGCCCGCCCCGTGTCCCTTCACACCCCACAGAAATCCCTCCCCAGCCCCGCCGCCCCCGCCCCCGCCCCCGGCCCCTGCCCGCGCCGGGGTCGCGGAGTGCCGGCAGATTGCGGCGGGGGGCCCCCGGCTGGAAAAGGGCCGGGAGGGCAGCAGCCACTGGAGGACAAGCACACGGTGCCTTCTGGAAGATGCTCCTTTGCAGTAGCCACAAAAGACCAGGGATAAAGACAACAGAGATCCTGGTTTCCGAGCAGTGGGAGAAGGGAAGACACCAATATTTTCCTTTGCGCTGACCTCGTGAAAGATGCCCCAACCTCACCGCCAAGGAAAAGCCAAACCGCCCCAAAATGTTTGAGCATGTGCAGGCTTTTACATTAACAATTCACACTTGGCTCTATACATATTTAAATTGGGACGTTATTAAGCTTGTGCCTATTCAGACATATGCCCCTAGCAGGGATGCTGGCTCCTCACATTTTCTTTGACTGTGGTGTTGAAGATAGTGGAGACAGAGGAAGAAGAGTATACATGTGTGGTTTCCAAGAAAGTGGATTTCACACCCCTGCATAGATAAAATACACCATTCTTCCCAGGTGCTATAGGTAAATCTGATCTCAGAAAGACCGATGTCCTAGGCAATGATTTTCAGAGTGTTTCCTTTCTGCCAGTAAAAGCCAAAGGGAAAAGGGTAGCAAGCTCTAAGCCAGAGAGCAAGTCATCCTGTGGGAGCTGTACCCCACAAAAAGGCTGGATTCAGCACTAGTAGGGTACTGGCACAGTCCCTGCAGACCTGTTCAGAATCTCTTATTTTAATGAAATACAGTCCTATCCTTCCCGATGCCTTCACATTCTCATTTTCAGGGCAGCAGGATCCTTGCTGTTCAACAGAGGCAGCTAGTCGTGAAGTTTGATGTGTATTTACACAGGAAAAGCGTGACAAACCTCTGGTGCTGCTTATTTTCCTACTGAGTCTCTACTCTTCGTTGCCCAACTTGTAGCCATGCCTTTTCTGCTTCATCTGGGTTTCTTTTCTACCCTCTCCTTCTCTTTACAACTCTTGACTTTAATCTCCCACCCAATATTCTTTCCCCAGATGTTCTTCTCTGTCTCCCTGTCTCTCTACCTTCCTCCCTCCCCTCTTCTCCTTATTGAACAGTATTTGGTGCCTCTATCCCTCTGGAAGCCCATTTAGGCAATGAACTATGGGGTGAAGTACTCCTCATGTAGGTTTCCCCATTTGCAGGGTTCCCACTTGCCTCTGAGAACAGATTTGGCCAATGTCAAGCTTCGTTGGAGCTTTACTGCTGCTTTAGGGAATCCCTGTGAGTTCAAACTGGGTTTTGGAGGGGGCAGAGAAGGAGCAGCTCCAAGGGGCAGTGAAAGAGTGGTTCAATATAACATGCTTGAGCAGTCCTTTCACAGGGTTGTTCTTGAAAAACAGTGCTCAGATATCTTATAACTGTATTTTGATGACTGGTCTCCCATGAGTAGGACTTTAGTGGTGGAAACATCTCACCAGAAGTTTGGGTGGAGCAGCTGTGGGCTTGGGAAGCTGCTGCTGCTGCTGGAAAAGCTGGGGTCAGCATGCTCTGGAGCGCACACAGACACTGGCTACAGCAGAGGCACTTTCTGGCAAGAAATTGGCACTATGATGGAGAAGAAGCAGTGCAGACCCTGAGCTGAGAGGAGGAAGTTAAAAGCAGATGAGGTCTTTGTGGGTTTGCAGTAACCGATGTCTGACAGGAAGAGCAAATTCATGCCAGCATAAGGGAAAGCAAAAAAAGAAGGAGAGCAGTAGTTAAAAATCCATATTGTTCACCCAGTAACTAAAGAGTTGTCTGACTCCAGAAAAAAACAGTATTAGCTGCAAGAAGAAAAATAAAACTCTTTCTGTAGCTCACTCTAAAACTAAAGTTTTGC
This sequence comes from Corvus kubaryi, assembly GCF_017639235.1. Lineage (NCBI taxonomy): Eukaryota > Metazoa > Chordata > Aves > Passeriformes > Corvidae > Corvus > Corvus kubaryi. Next base: position 26,907,520 of record NW_024581137.1, on the reverse strand, counting down.
TTCTTTATTAATGGCTTTTAGGACTGTAAGCATCACCTTCTCCTCCCTGCAAATCTCTCTGCTGTTCATGTAATTTTACAGGTTCCATGGTTATTGATTCAAATGCTAATAGTTGGTACTCAGCAATATACCATACAAATGGATTCATCACAAATCAACTTTCTGTAATAAGAACCTTCACTGCAGCTGGAAGTGAGAAGGTGACAGTGCCGCAGAGAGATGAGATACAGAGAGGGCTTGGCAGGAGGGAGAGTCTTAGCACTGGTTACAGAAAGTGGATCAGGCAGAAAGCTCCAGGTAGTGTCATCCACTGCCAGAAGTGACTTCTCGGACAAGCAAAATTTCTTCTTCATTTTCATCTTCTTCTTGCTCAGTCCCACTCTCCTCCACAGGCAGAAGTCACAAAATTTCCACAGCCACCTGCTCCACAGTGTGTTTGTCCCATGGTGTGTCCCAGAATGTCCTCTTTCCACAAATTCTTTCTCTCCAAATTCTTGATTCCAGTATTCTTCCCTTCCTTTCCCTTCCCTTCCCTTCCCTTCCCTTCCCTTCCCTTCCCTTCCCTT
>NW_024581137.1:26868450-26906944 GCF_017639235.1 Corvus kubaryi | reverse complement strand
TTCCCTTCCCTTCCCTTCCCTTCCCTTCCCTTCCCTTCCCTTCCCTTCCCTTCCCGAGCAATTTCTGAATTTTCCAGTTTGCACTGCTGTTTTCAGCCTTGCACCTTGTTTTCCCCTCTCCTTGCCCACATTCCAGTGAGGTTTAGCAAAGCAACAGGAAATTCCTTCCTGACACCTCCTTTCTCTCTTCACTTCTGGCGCAGTCATTATTCCCATTGCTGAAGCTCACAAATGCCATTTAGCTTTTGCCATACACCCAAATGACTGGCAAATCCTGCCTATCTCTTACACATGACAACTTTCTTCTTCCATCTTCGCCAAGAAGGAACTGCACTTTGATTATAAAGGTGATGCTGATTTAGACAACAGTTTCTCTTGTTAGAGGGGAAGACCACCTTCTCAGCAAAGGAAGAGAATCGAAGCAGAGCCTTCCCTTATTAAGCCTGATCTAATGCACCTGGTGAAATTTTGGAAATTCTTGGGTTACCTCCTCAGCATTCTACTCACATTCCTCATGATTAGTAGAAGATTATGGGAAGTTTTTGCATGGATATCACCACCAAGAAAGTAAGCTGGCAGCACGTTTCAATGAGCTGTTGTCGGGCTGATATTTAAGAAGCTAACACATAAAATTATCACTATAGCCATGGAGGCTCCTCTTTCTTACTCCAAACAAGTTAGAAATCATAGAATCAGAGAATCATAGGATATCTTGAGTTGGAAGGGACCCACAAGGATCATCAAATCCAACTTCTAGAAAGGAGAATGTGACAAAAAGACCTTGGTAGTGTTTGGAGCTGTCAGAGTTTTTGGGGCTGCTTCTTCCCTGGGGGTGTTATTCATTAGGGACTCAACATTGGTCTGTGCTGCTTTTCAGCAGCAAGCAGGTCAAACAGCTGCTCAAATACATTTAGTTGCCTGTGACGTGCCTTCAGTAAAAGGCAATGAGACAGCAGAGTGTAGTCGCGGTGGAACTAATGAGCTAAAAGTAGAAAGCAGGAGGAGACAACAGCAGGTGGTTTTAGCAGGCGGGAAAAGGAAGGTTTATATTTCCACATGCCGCAGAGGATGATTTTAGCTATCCGGGTAGGTATTCAAGTGGAAATCCTCTCTGCTGCTCGCCAGGCTCAGCAAGAGCTGAGCAGAGATGCTGCTCTTAGAGCCTGGTTACCTCCCCATATCCATTTCACCAGTCCCGATGGGGTAGGTGTGTGCTGAAGCCCAGAACTGGATACATCGACAGCTGCTCTTGGTTCAACCAGAGACGATAGCAACCCCCTTCCTTGGATTTGCTAAGCTTCCCCATGCAGAGTGCTTCAACAGAAGCAGCAGCTGGGATTTACTTTTTCCTTGAGAAGTTGTAGAAGGAGTGAGTTTCATCTTTGGGACACAGACTTTGCCAGAGACAGCCATCATTTACCACCTGCAGCCTCAGGATGACACGCTGGGCTGGCTCACAGGCTCATGCTGGTAGGGGACACAGCTTCTCCATTGGCACCGTGAGGCTGGACAAGCTGGGAGGGCAGTGGCAGAAGCCAGATGCTCCTCCTGGGTGAGACAGGAATCACTGTGACACACACCACAGGTGGTGGAGGGTTGTGACTGTAGGTCTGTCCCAGGAGAACAGGAAGCCCATGGGGGCAGGAACCTCGAGCTTTCAGCTGTGCTTCCTGGGATGTTTTCCCTATGCTCTCTCCCTCTGTGTGCTTTACAGGACAAGTGGGGAAGGGGTAAGAAATCAGGTGTTGCAGAAAAATTCATCCAGAACAATCCCCAAAAGAGAGCAAGCTCTTATAAAAGCTGGAGAGGTTTTTTATGGTGTCCCTGTGATAAGCATTTCCTGTCCATCAAACACCTTAATAACTTGGTGCTCGTAAGACATCCCAGTTACACCTCTGGAACCACTGTTCCTGTAAGGGTGTGCAGACTAAAGGGACAATGCTGTGCTCACATCACCTTCAAGCAACAAGTGTTTCCAAACTTCTGAAGGCAGCAAGGGCACCTTCACAGCATTCAACAGCTAGAGCAGTCCTGAGGCACTTTTGTACTTCTTCAGCCTTCTGCCAAAAAATCAACATAGGAAATGGTTTTATTAATGTAAAAATACATACCTATCCAAAAAAGTTATCTTAAATGCTTGGAGTGTCAGAGGTTTTGGTTTACTTCACATACCCAGTGGCTATACTGGTTGCAGAAGCCAAGAGGCAAAACTGTCTCAACTCAGTGCAGAGGTGGGAAGCCATCAGACCTGCTCTGCTTATTCTCTGCTAACCCAGCCCGGCTCATCCTCAGGGCAGCAGAGACCATCTGCATGGAGAGACAGAGTGACACTGTCTCAAAGGGGATACTTGGTAATTTGGGCTGCTTAGTTTAGAGGGTAACACCTGTGACACATTAGAAGCTTACTGTTTAAAAATGGTATTTAGTGCTTTTTTCAGGGTAGAGGAGGGAAAAGCAGATGAGAGTCTATGAGTGATTAGTCCAGGCGGTGTGGACTTGGAACGAAGCATCATCATTTAGAAAGTCACTATGCTTTATAGAAATAAAAACTGTCTGTTGAGGGTGGCCAAACCTCACTAGGTTTGTTTAGAAATAAGAACATAAATAAACACTACACTCTGTTTTGCCGCTTTTCCCAGTCTATTGCTCTAGCAAGCCAGAAGAAGCTGCAGTTTTCTCCAGGAAACAAGCTGTGGAATGGATACATTCCTGCTCCCTTCCTCCTCTTCCCCATCCTTCTCTTCCTTCTGCTTTCTCATTGTATCACCTCTGTTTCAGTAGACTAACAGTTGTCACAGGAACTTAAGAATCTGCACCTATTTCAAGACAAAGGGAGTTGCCATTAAAATTTCCTTAAAAAACAGCTATTACCAGAAGTTCTTGTCAAGAAAAAAAGATGAAGATATGTTTTAAAATATCAGAGAGACTGGAGCCACGCTGGAGCAGATTTTGGTCCTATTCAGACAAGCAAAAGCTGGGATCTTGCCCCCAGTGACACGTGGAGTTGCTACCCCACTTACTTTTGCTGTCTCCTGCCTGGAAGGAGGAGTCCCAATTTCTATGGACTGTCAGTGGGTTTCTGACCACACAATAGGGGAAAGGAGCCACTCTTTTTCCCCTGGTGCCAAAACGGAGCAATAAGAAAAATTTTTGAGTGACTCGTATCACTAAGGGCAGGACATGAGAGTTCAAGTATCTCCATCAATAACCTACCCCTCATCTCTAGTCTTCTCCATGGCATTGTCTGAAGGTCTGCCTGCTTCAGATCTCTGTGGTGCCTATCTCATTAAACAAAACTTTTCTCTGACAGTGACCTTGTTTCCCTGCTAAGATCCAAGGCTCATGTTAAAGCTCTCCATCTCCTCAAAGGTACATTTCTGCATGAGAACCCCTGTGTTTTGAGGCAGATTAGTGCAAAACCATCAGCTCTTCCACTCTTTCCTCCATGGAGTTTGGGCTCAGGATCCCTTGCAGAGGAATAGGTCCATAGTTAGAAAACAAAGGTTTTGCTTTTAGATAAGGTTTGGTTTGCTCATTTTGCTGCAAACTTCAGCAAAGTTCTCATTTGACTCGTTCCTCCACACTTCCTCCACTGCGGGTACTCCAGCCCTATTATCTACTTAATTCTTGCTATATTTGCCTACTTACTCTTCTTATGCATTGGAGATCTCTTGCCCACTTTCTCCTTTCCTACACAGCTTCCAGTACCCCAGACAGTCAGACACTAGTGGCCACAACAAGAATCGGAAAAAGTGAGAACTGTAAAATGCTCACTTGTGAAAAAAATTTTTGAAGATGCTAGAGGAAGAAATACACTAGGATCTGTAGGGAGTTAATTTAAAAAACAGGTATATCCTTCATAGCTCTAGCAATTTCCCAGCTATCTGCTTCTATGAGTTAATTAAATTGATTAATGATATTCTTTGTCAAAGTAGACTTGCAACAGTCACAAAGAAAAAGACAAAGAAGCAGGCAGATGCTACTTTTGCATCCCTTGTTGTGCTGCTCCAGCAGGCAATAAAGATTTCCTCTCTGTGAGCAGCTGGGAATCCACTACTGCGCAGAGAAGTTTGGGAACTCAGGTAGAATGATTTCATTCAAAGTTTTCCCAGTTTAACGTTTTGATGCATTCTAGCCAGGTATCAGCCTCCTGGTTTCACTCTTCTTGTCTCTCCCCTCAGGATTTTGTGTGTGCTGTCTCAACAGGGTTTGACCTGGTTGTGTCTCCGCACCAGGCTCTGAGTGAAAACCTCTGCTTTTCTGCTTTTGGAGACAGCTGAGACACACACAGGCACGGAGAGCCAGTGGCATCTTGCTCATCTCAAGGTACACATGGAGATGCCAAATTATCACCTGGTGTTTTACCTGGACACAGCCCAGAGGGGAAGTGCCCAGGTGTGGGGTCCAAGCCCCCATTCTGGCTGACCACTGTGCAGGCTTGCCTGGAGCTGGTGCTGTGCTGTAGCATGGCTGTGCCTCAGATGAAGGCTCCACTGAGTCTTCCTCACAGATGCAACACAGAAATATCTTTCTCAAACTGAAAAGAAAAGGTCAGAGGCATGGCAAGGCAGGGGTTAAATACAGAGGAAGGGGGCAGAAGCAGATGTGGATTCTCTTTCTCTGTGTTGCCCTGTCAGAGATGGGCACCAGGGACCCTCCTGCAAAAAAAACCAAACTTTTTTATTTATTCATCTCTGAACTCCTCTGGCCGTTTAAAAAGAAATAAAAATCTGTAGCACAAGTAGCTTCTTTCCAAAGGGTTCAAACAAGATGGCCACAATTCAAGCTTTCTAAATACTTCTGTTCCCCACAACCCATACACAATACCAGTTACTTCCAATCCTACCTGCTCAGAAAGCCACTGGAGCAGCTGGGCTTGCAGCACTATGTGATTGGTGGATTTGGGAGCTGCCCCAGAGCAGGGGATGGAGCTGCTGCGTCTCTGACCAAGCACATTTCTCTCCCCCTTCCCCTAGGACTGGAAGGGCAGAGGATGAGGAATCCCCCAAGGCACTCCTGGCTGGCTTTGGTAGGTGCTCAGCTGCAGGAGGTCTTCAAGCTTAGAAATCCTCAACCCTCAGTTTTGGCAGCAGAGAAATGGGAGAATGTTTTTTCTTTCCTAGGGCTGGGGGTGGATAGAGGAGCTCCCAGGTCTTCCCCACAGCAGTCCCCCAGATTTCAAACTGGGGAACAGCTGCAGCTCAGGGACCCCTGTTTGACAGTGGGGGGCTGGGGGGCTGTGGCAGGGGAGAGTGAGCCTAAAACCACTTGGGTGGTGCTGGTGGGAGGTTTAGACTGTATGGTCAGCCTCTAGACTGGGCTGTACAACTGCTTTTTGATTAAACCAGGGATAACTATTGTCCTGAGTGACTCTGGTTTCTGCAGTTAAGATCTCAGGTTTCTCTGCTCTTTGAAGACCTAAACTAACTGTGTGGTACAATCAAAAATGTGCTAAACTGTGGAAGTTCAAGAGAATATTAAAACTTGGATTCTATAATATTTTTAAAATGTCTGGGTGTTTGAGCCTGCATTTCCAACAGCTCTGCAATGTGCAGCTTGCAGACACTGCGTGGGTACTCAGCAAGGAGGGATCTCCCCACCAGCACTGGGCTGGGGACATCATGGGTGGAGTGGGAAAAGCATGGACTGAGACATGGGGCTCAACCCCTTCCTCAAACTGAAGCAAGCTGTCTGTTCCTTCATCATCTGAATCCACGTGAGAAAGAAACCTCTTGTCTTTTTTAATTCCAGAGCTGGATCCTCTGAAAACTCATCTTCCCCTGTGATATCTGCTTGGGACCAGATAGAACAGTCCTTAAGGCTATCCCTGTCCACGAGGCCACTCTTACGTGTTCTGCATCTGTCAGTACTAGCTTAGATTTTATGAACTTATTTTTCGATTATATAAAGTTGTTTAATCATCTTTCACAGATCCTCTTGCAAATCTCCCACTATCCTCCAAAGCTGGAACAGACCAAATAAAACAAACATTATAGGAGGAGCATTTATTAACCTCATCTTCATACCTGGAAAACTGAGAGTAAATATTCTCTCCAAGGTTACCCATGCACACATCCAGTTCTCCTACATTCCCACCACATCAGGTGACTCAATCCCTGTACGAACTTTCCTTTCCAAGGAATATTTTCAGCCATATCAATATTTAGTCCAGTTGTTAACTTCCATAAGGTTTTGTCTTTTTATACTTTGAAGAGCTATTGTTCTTAACTCCCTTCTATGAATTTTGCAGATTAGTTGCTGCATGGGTTCCCTTCTAGCCTCCAGGAGATAGAAATTAAACACACTGTATATAAAACAATCTGGAAATCTAGACTTCGATAGAATGTTTTATTTTAAAACAATCAAACCCCCAACACTTTACATTCCACTCTGAGACCAGCACCAGATTTTTGGGGTTTTTAGTGAAGTTTTGCTCTTGCTACCTTTTCTCTCAAGTGCCAGCAGTGGATGTGATGATATCATACACTCCCCAGCAGAGCCAGCTGCATTGAAGGAACATTCAAGACCACCCTGGCTGCACAGCGACAGCCGTGGTTACTTGTGCTACTGTCACTGCTCAAGCAGAGTTGGCATCAGCTATTTTTATTATCACTTATATTTGTTGCAAACGTACGAAGGACATTTCGACACAAGCGAGAAGCTGGTCTTCAGCTTGGCAAATAACCTGGCCTTACCTGCTCTAAAGAGGAAACAGGTCTGCTAGATGTTCCTTTGGACATGGGCCAGCAGGATGAGGCTGACATCTTCCCTGTTCAGATGTCCGCTGATACACAGAGAAGAAAGGCTTTGGAATGTGAAATGCAGGTTAGGACCTGTTATCTCTGCTTTTTTCCCCCTCTCTGCCAAAGAGAACAGGGAATTCAGCACACTTTCCTGTGCTCCACTCCTTGCAGTGAGGGGATAAGAGACCCAGCGAAAGCAAGAGGTGCTGAGCAGCAACCCCGTACCTGGCTAGGGGCAGCAGCTGGGGATGTCAGTGTTTAGCTAATGGGAAGCTTGACTACCTGTAATTAACCTTCCTCTAAAGTTAATTAATTGCTCTGAAGGAAGGAAAATGTTCATGCCTCTTGGAACTATATAAATAATTGTCAGACTGAAGTTGTATATGATGCACTGTTAAAATCTTTGGGGCTTGGGGTGGTTTTTTGTTGTGGGAGTGAGGATAATTGTTGTGGGGAATTTTGGGGTTTGGGCTTTTTTTGTTTGTGTTTGAGGGGTTTTTTTGTTGTTTTTTTTTAAGAGACCTGTTCCTAAGCATTTACCACACAAATCTGTTAAAGATAAAACATAGAAATCCAAATTAGCAGCTCTGTCTGGAAGAAAGGATCATGAACCAGACAGAATTCAGCTGTAAAGTAACCATGGGATTTTTCAGTGTGAAAGGGATCACCTCTTTGTTCCCTAGATGCTGCTCCTCTCTGCCCAATCCTGCTCTGAATCCAGTGGTACAGAGAAAGGGGAAAACTGACATCTAGATCAAGGAGGAGACAAGAAATAGGAGCACTAGGAAAGCATGTTAGACTGTGAAAGGTGAGAAGCAGGAGACAGCTGCTGGTTGGCAAATTCCGTTGCCATCCTACCACAGTTCAGACCACACCAAAATATCTCAGCAGTGCACGTGAGAGTCATCAACCAGTTGAATGTTCCCTGGTGAAGGCAGTTTGCGTGTTTATTGTGAGATTAGATACTAGACAATATTTGTAATGACGTGTGTTGTTAGTGCAGTGGAATCATGTATCATCAACAGTGATTTAGTAATCAATGCTCCGTGGTTCCTCTCTCCTGCGCTGCTGTGGGAGTTAAGCGTCTGCTTCCACAGAACCTGTAAAAGACAGTAGAGTCGCTGCAAACTATTAAATCCCAACATCATACAGGGTATAAACATCAGTTACCTTTAGCCATCCCTCATGTTTTCTTTATCTCCACGAGTTTTACAGCATTTCTACCATGAGACAAAAAGGGCCATCTTACAATTATTGAGGTGGTACTGCAAATACACCTCTCTCCCATAACCTTGGATCCACAAACCAAACTGGAAAAGACTGGCTACTTATCATGCTGAGAACAGGAGCAAAAATGGAGCAGTGAGAAAAAGGGGTCTGGGCAAGAGCTGCAAGACTGGACTCCATGCAGAACCGATCCACTACCCTGGTTAGTTTACATGCGAGCAGTTCATAGATTTTATTTATTTAAAGCAAGTATAAAGGTCTATGCAAACCCCTGTGATACACCTGAAAGCTACTTGAGGAGTTCTCTGTACTTTCCTTTGGGGTAAATCTTGAAAGAGAAAGACACTGAAGCATGGTGGAGTGTTACCTTGTGCCTGTGCTGTTTACCACTGCTGCTATAATCCATATATTATGGGAGTGGGTCAGCACGAGAAAATTGAGCCTGGAAATTTTGGCAGATCCTAAATTACTGAACTTAAGGTGCTGTGCAGAGAGTGCAATCTTGTCCTAATGCAGTACTGGAAGAAGAACGAGGGTGGAATCACAGATCAGACTGGTGGAACAGCTACACCAATACTGGCTCTTGGGAACCACAGTGCTCCATTCTTGAACCCTAACGTATCAGACACCTTCACAGTCAGAAAGCTCCACCAAAAACAAAAGAAAAAAGAGAAAAGGGGGGGGGGGGGGGGGCAGAGAAACAACTAAGTTTTAAGCTTAAAAAATAATCTTACACAGGAAGCACCACTAGCATTTGCACAGTGGGAAAATTATTTGCACCATAGCTGCTTGTTAAGAACTGACTTAGAGAAAGGTTTGTAGACCTTTGTTAACAAAGACCTTCTTTCATGTTTTGCCAAAACAATTTAGTTGCTATTTGAATGTGAAAGAGATCTACCATTAGATATCAAAAATGTAGCCTCAGTTGCTACCACAAAGATTAAGAAATCATTCTGTGTAAGGTGGTCTCTCACTTCCTCAGGAAATTCAACAGCAGACCCACTGAAGTGGCTCGAAGTCTTTCGAAGGCCATTAGTGTATCCGCCACCTTTAACGAAAGTTTCAACTTCTGTATCCAAAGCAGTAGAAGTATTAAGGTTTATTTGTTCCAGTTTAATAACAAGTTACCTCAAACTGAGAAAGTGTGATGATGGTATTTTTTGTGCTCTCTGGATGTACCAACCTACTTAGGGAAAACTTTTCTACCTTAACGTGATCAAAGTGGTGTATTTACGAATACAAGTGTATGACATACAGAAAAACATTCCTCTGCTGAACCTAACAGTCCCTACCTGTCCATGTACAGAGGCAGTGCTACCTGGAAGATTTTGTGCAGAAGTAAAATGTCAGCAAAGCAAGAAATTATGTCTACAGGTACTGAAGGTGAGGTGGCTTAAGTGCATTTTGTGTTCTCCTTTATGCTGCTGTTTAAGGGCATAGGCAAGGGCAGTGACTGTGAGAATGAAGGAAATTCATTCCCATCATTTGCCCAGCCAAAAAAAAAAAAAAAAAATTGCTTTTGTAGAAAGCAACAGAAAATGTTTAGCCCAGATTGTTTTTCTTCTCTAGTTATTCACATCAGTTCTAGAGGACTGCAGCAGCTAAGCAGAGTAGACTGATAGCAAAGGGTGGCAGTGGTGTTAAGTCTGCCTGAACTGTTGTTACTTTGTGAAGCCCTGCAGCAGAAGGTGCTTTCCCGAAAAGCATGCTCTAGCTGCTTGGGCCTCACCATTTCCACATCATGCAGCACCACAGTCAAATGCTTTGCCGAGTACTGCAATACGAAGTCTTAATGTCATTAGAGATTTGAAGTATAAGTTATATAGGACAGACTAAACAACAGTCTTAATAAACTTCATCTCATGGGCATTGTCCTTATACACACACTCCCTCTTGGAAGTTATTCTGGCTTCACATGTAAACCAGTGTGTCTCTTAACTGTTGTCATCAGGTGCAAATTTTCCATTACATACCCACTCTCAGACTAGCCTGGGTAGCAGCTGTTGTGAACTTCTTGTGGCCACTTCTTGGAAGTATTTGGGAACACAGCATATTTAAGAGCAAGTGTTATCTTGCATTCTCTAAGCTATGCCTAGAATTGAGGCTATACATAAACCTAGATAAATGTCAGGTTTGTCTAAAGTCAGTATTTAAATATTCCCTGCAAATCATTCTGAACCTCAGCTTCCTGTGTATTAGCCCAGAGTAACACCAAGGTTTTTTTACTTAGGTTGACTTATTTTTACTTTGTTGCAAAAGTGTATTATTTGTTCAGAGTTCTGACTACTCTATAATTCATCTAGGACTAAACAAAGTATAAAAACATCTAGAGAAAAATATGTATCTGTTTCAGTACCTGTGTGCATAGAAACAGTGTAAAAATTACTTTGGCTATTTAATTTCATATACAGAACCTGGAGCTTAAAGAAACAATGTTCCTAAATATATTCACAACAAAGCAGAGATGAGACTCCCATTCCTGGGGAGAATGCAAGCCACAAAAGTTAAAAAAACCCTGCTAACACAGAGATCTCTGCCCAAGTGGTCTCGGTTTAAAAACCCCCAACCAACCAACAAACCAACCTCGCAAAAAAACCCCGCCCACAAGTGAGGAAACAGCTGCAAATTATCCTTTCCATTTCAGGACTGTCAGTTTTAGAGATGGCCAATTAAGTCCAGCAATTATTCATACATTTCAGACATCTGCAAGTATGTCCAGTATAGTAAGTATTACCACTTTCACCTGTTCTTCAAATGGACTGCCTTACACACTGAACATGAAGCACAAAGTGCACCATGTAACACAATGCTGCTGCCACTGGTAACTTTGTATGGACTTGTGCTAACTGGGATGTTTAGGTCAACAGATCAAACTGTTGGAAGCAACAATCTCCAAGCTAAGGATCCCAACACTCCTTCAGCTTTCAGGCAACATATTTGCTGAACTGCTCCCTAGCTGGCAAATACAACTTCTCAAGCCTTGACAATTACAGGCCACAAATACCATAAACTAATGGTAGTAAGTAGCCACCTCTCTCTCTCGCTTCCTGTTATTTTAATTCCCTGAGCCTGAATGCCTCCCTCACTGCACTGCAGCTACTCCCCATGCATTTGCATCTGGCTGCCTCACTGTTTCTGCACACTACTCTCCGTAATTTACACAGAATGATCCAGGCTGGAAAAGACCTCTAAGATCAAGTCCAACCTTTGACCAATCACCTTGGCACTAAGTGCCACATTGAAACACAACACCTCCAGGGATGGTGACTCCACCACTTCCCTGGGCAGGGGGTCCATTCCAATGTTTAACCCTTTCTGTCAAAAGATCCTTCCTAATGTCCAACCTGAACTTCCCCTGGCATAGCTTGAGGCCATGGTCCTCTTGTTCTATCACTTACTGCCTGGAAGAAGAGACTGACCCCCACCTCTCTACAGCCTCCTTTCAGGCAGTTGTAGAGTGGATGCAGTCACCCCTGAGCTTCCTCTCTCTGGGCTAAACTTCCTCAGCTCCCTCAGACACTCCACATAGAACTTGTGCTCCAGACCCTTTCCCAGCTCTGGTGCCCTTCCCTGGACAGGCTCCAGCACCTCAAGGTCTTTCTTGAACTGAGGGGCCCAAAACTGGACACAGGATTTGAGGCCGGCCCTCACCAGTGCCCAGTACAGAGGGACAGTCACTGCCCTGGTCCGGCTGGCCACACTATCCTTTACCCAAGCCAGGCTGCCATTGGCCTTCTCTGCCACCTGGGATCACTCCTGGCTCATGTTCAGCTGGCTTGCAGACCAGCACCAGAAGGTCCTTTTCTGCCAGGCAGCTTTTCAGCCCCTCTGCCCCCAGCCTGCAGGGCTGCCTGGGGGTGCTGTGACCCAAGTGCAGGACTTGACACTTCACCTTATTGAACCTCAGCCCATCAATCCAGCCTGTCTGATCCCCCTGCAGATCTTTCCTACCTTCCTGTAGATCAACACTCCCACCCAACTTGGTGTCATCTGCGAGCTTGCTGAGGGTGCACTCAACCCCCTCATCTGGACCACTGACGGAGATATGGAACAGGGCTGGCCCCAGTGCTGAGCCCTGGGGAACCTCATGAGACTGGCCAACAGCTGGATGTGGCACCATTCACCTTCACCCTCTGGGGCCAGATATCCAGACTCATTTTTTTATTCAGTGAAGAGTACACCAAACCATGGGCTGTCAGCTCTTCCAGGAGAATGCCATGGGAGGCTTTGCTGAAGTCCAGGTAGACAACATCCACAGCCTTTCCCTCTTCCACTAAGTGGGTCACCAGGTCATAGGAGGAGATCAGGTTGGTCAGGCAGGACCTGCCCTTCCTAAACCCACGCTAATTTGCCTGGATCACCAATAAATACTGGTAAATTAATCAGACTTGCAAGATTTAACTTCAGTGTTTCAGCTACTCTGCTTTCAATTTACTAGAGTTTTCAACTGCAATTTATGGGAAAAAAATTATGGATTCAAAGGTATTGAGCAATAACCAGTCAGAACTTTTTTGTCACCAATTTCTCCTGGCATATTCTATCAAGCTTTTAAGATAGTTGGATGTGTGCTGGTGTTTAACTACTCCTTAATAGTTCCTGGCACCAACACTCTGAAATAGCTAATGCAATTACATCTCATATACTTACCATCTTAAAATCATGACAAACTCTTTTAGTGGCCTTCCCTGCAAGGGCTTTGTGGTCCTATTCCTTTTGCTCTGGCAACATCAACATTCAACCAGCCACTTGCCAGAAAATTAAACAAAATCAATAGCATTTCCCTCTTTCAACCACCTCACCACAACTCCAGCAAGTGACAAGGATGGCTCAAGAGACAGCTGGACTACCCAACCCTGTTTAGCCATCCCATGTAACTGCTTACTGATTCTCAGGAAAGACAAGGCTCCTGAGAAGACAGATAAAAAGCTTTATCACCCATACCCCAGTATCAAGTATTGTTTAACCAATATTCCAAAGCGACACAAAATGCAGAACAAAAGACAAGAACTGCAGATCAGTGGACTTAACTTTTATTGAGTGGAAAAAAGTTTACATGTAGCTGTAAGTTTTTCCATCCATACTTCCAAAAGTTCAAAAAGGATTGGAAACAAAACTTCCTCCATCATTATTTCAATACCAAAAAGTTGGCAATTTTTTCTGTCATGAACAGCAAATTATATAACTAATTGCTATGTTCAATAAATATTTTTTCTCCTGCGCCAATTAAGGGGAAATATTCAACCAAGTACCACAAAGATCCCAGGAATTTAACAATTTTAATTTCAATTGTTATCCACTGCATTGCAATCCAAAAACTTTTTTCTAAAAAACACAGCCTTAATTTTGAGTGTACAAGGATCTATTCTCCCAGTCAGTCAAATACCAAATTTTGCTCTAGCTCAAATAGTCTACTCCCAAAGCAACTACCTGACAAAAAAAATACAAAAAAAATCCTCTGGTTCATGACTATCTAAGCAAATTCATCATTACAGAAAAGGCTCAAAGTCATTACTTGTTTATCAAAGTAACAGGTAAACATTTTAACAGAAAAGATTAACAACTTACTTGGAAATGCAGGTTTATGTTAAAGTATCCGAGTGTGTATACTACATATGACATGCAAGATTTAAAAATATCAATGCTCTCTTCTGATTAGTCAGGAGTCCAACTGTTTTAAAAACGAAATAGGAATGACTTCCAAAATGTATCAGCACTTTGGGGTTCTCTATTTCATTTTACTCAAGATGTTTTACTACACAAAAACTACAACAATTACAATATTTAAGAGTATTACAATAAGGAGGGATGGAAAATAGGAATACTTCAACTGAAAATATGTATATTCTAAATGAACCAAAGACTTGTGAAAGAGCTGGAAGGAGGACAAGAAAGGGAAGATGGAAGGGAAAGCAGTAGGGATGCTAAAGATCTGAACTTTGTATTTAAAAATCAAGTCCTCAACTGTAACTCTTCTGATCTTCAGTAGCGCCCTGGAAAAAAAAAGATAACACAATTACTAATTACACAATCATAAACTAACTGTACATGTTATCTCAGCTTAACTGTGCCCAGCTTTTTTTGCTTTCACATTCAGAATTTCCATTGATCAATTCATATAACAATGTTTATGTCAGGCAGATTCTGTTTATTCACTTGTGTTCACTTACTTGGACTATAGGAACGGGATCTTGATCGCGATCGGTATCGACTATAGTAAGGCGATGGTGATCGTCTCCTTTAAAGGAAATTAAAAAAGAAACCAAACAACATCCATTATGAAAGAAGCCTTATTCACATCACTTCTACAGAACAGAACCACTTCCTTAGCACTGAAAGACTTGGCCTCCATGAATGATTTCTGCTTTATTTGGCTGTGGCTTATGGTTATTTAACAAATGCTTTTATATTTCTCTATTTGATGTGTTTAAAACTGTATGATAGTTCAGATATTCCAGACAAAGAATTTAATAAACTCTCACTAGCCTTACAAACACATGAAGTGCTTTTCCAGATGCCTACAATTCTTGTTGAACAACATTCTCTGAAACCAGATAACTTTCAAAACAGCGAGATGGTTATGAAATGTCAAGCATTAAAAACCCCATCCACAAATAATCCCTTTTTAAACAGCAGTGTGTATCAGCTGTCTCTGGTTCTATATACAGCACAGAAAAACGAGTTCCCTTTTTATCTGTCCACTTGATTCCTGGGGTACATGCTCTCTACTTCCTTCACGTAGCAAAATTAACCCCTTGCCCAACTGAAAAACCAAATTACATAAACACTTTAGATTCTGACTACTTTAATCCCACAAAACTTAAGGGAAGGAGGCCCTAACACATAAAAGGCATGTATGCAGAATATTGCTGCAAACTGACTAACGTGTTTTGTAATGTAACTTTTCAGTACTCCCCACAAATCCACTGCTCTTACAGAAATAGAGTAGGTACCTGTATCTGTAGTCATATTCTTCATATCTGTCATATCCTCTGTCATACCCCCTATCATAATATGAGTCCCGGCGACGACCCGCTCCACCACCACCACCTCCTCCACTGCTATTAGGGGAAAAGAAAGAACAAAAACAAAAACCCCTTTATATATCTATTCTTTGTCTTGATTTAAATTATTAGATAAATAAATACAAATTATTTAAAATCTTTTTTTAAGTGGTCTTGTAGTAAATCAGACACTTAAAAGTACACCACAAAACAAATCGCTAAACAAAATATTTTAATAAAAACACCTTCAAAAACTCCCAGAAAAATGAGGGATTTGAGTCTAATTCCCATCAAAATCAAAGGCAAATGGGCACCTTAGTATTTCAGCAGGCGAAAGATACATTAATTAATCATGCTGGGTATTATTTTTTAATAATACCTCCTTCAACACTTTTGTAAATAAAGATATGATAAACCATAGTAGAATTTAAGAGTGTATGTGAACCACAGAACTACATTCTTTATGTTAGTAACTTTGTGATAAAGTACAAACTGGCATAACTCTAAATCTTTTTAGAAGTACCTGGAGTTTTATTTCTTCAACCAGAATCCAGCACTCAGTTTTAATTCATTGAACTTACTGTGTTGGCCTGCCCATGTAGATGCCTGGGGTGGGTGTATGTGCTCTCTTGGTGATTGAGTAATCCACTCGAATCCTCCTGCCATCCAGCTCCATTCCATTTGCATGCTCCATCGCCTGCAGGAGAGACAAGGACCAGGGATGTGAAATCTGCAACCTACTGGTAACTATGGAAGGCTATGTACAAACACGTTATTTTCCACCAGAAAAACAAGCCCTGAACTTGTCTTGTTTAGACTGGTTACTAGTGCCCCACTGTGGTGAATGGCTCATCTCTTGTCCCCATGCCTGTCTGCCGGTGGTGTTACAGGACTGCACTGGGGTGCCGGACTAATGCGACTCTCAATCCCTTCTTAAGGGAGCACAGCCTAACTACTAACACAGCCACCCTCCCCAGACTTTATCTTTTACCCATCTGAAAGGTAAACTGAAAGTCAAAACAGCTTTTTTTTCTGAGAACTGCATCTTTCCTACCGCCGTCTCCGACCCAGAGGGGCCGGGCGGATTCAAAAGCTGTGCAAAACAGTGGCTTCCTGTAGGGTGCATATGGCCGGATTACTGCTCGTCGGCTGCCATTTCATGCTCTCCCAGCCTCCTGCCATCTCCCTTACAAGGACCTACTTCAGCAGAGCTTAGTAAAATGGCGGGTTCAGCCTACATGGATACCTAATTACAACCTTCCTCCCCACTCCCTCTCACAATAGCAGCTCGCTTAAGTGATACACACAAGGGTCTGCGCTCAGACGCCCGTGCCTTCAGACCCGCCCGCAGCCCCTGCACGCACTCGCTGGGTGTTCCAGCCCCTGCTTCTCCACTCTGAGAATCAATACAATGGCCTTTCACAAACTCAAACCATCAAAGTAAGTTTTTCAAAGGAGCACAGTGTACTTTTGAGAATTATATTCATGCAAAAGTAGCCTAAAAACCCAAACGCCAACAAACCCACAACAGTTAATTTTAACAGCTAATGCCAGACTTAAAAGGATTTTTAAAAATTTGCTTTTTGAATTTTAATAGCTTTTATTAGCTGCTACAGGATCTCTGAAATACCAATACACACCACTTGCTTCTCCACACTAAGCACAGCACTTAGTCCAATATACATTATTTTAATTTTTCATGTGTGGAAAAGAGACACTGTTTCAATCTTGAGTTAAAGAACATAACCACGTTGCTGTTTTTTAGCTACAAAAAAACAACGCCCAAGCTCAAAACATGAAGGTGCCGCTAAGCAGAGAATTTTTTTCTTTTTTTCTTCTTTTTAATAATAAAATATTTATTCAAAAATCTCAACTCCAACAAGAGCCTTATTGAACTTACATACAAGTCATAAAGGAGATACAGAAACCTGACATCCACATGATTTAACTGCTGTGCCCAAACTGGAAGTGACTGATGATCACTAACGTATTTATTGAGAGTGAGTTTGGATTTTAATAATGCTGTTTGTGTCCATACTATATCGCCACCTAGTGATTTGTGCTCCCGTACAAAACTAACTGTATCTAGCCAACTGCACGGCTCAGGAAAAGAGCATTCCAAGTCTTTCAACATACACTCAGGTATATTTTGTGACTAAAACATGCTCCTCAGCTTTAGTTTCCTAGCCTTAACACCTTTTTTTAATATCCTGTTCCACAATGATCTAAATTAATCTGTGCATGCATCCTAGGAAACTATGTGTGCACAAACGTAAAAATGAAGGCTGCAAATATCTGGCTGAAAAATTAACTTTATGATGAAAAGCATCTTTCTGAAGATGCATCAAGTTAACCTGTAAGAAATTTTCTGCTTCATGGCATTTTTAAGTCCAGTCAACAACTTGCAGAATAGTAAGCCTAGCTGACAAGAAGCCACCTCAAATCCAGAACATCTGGCATGCATGTCTTATTTAGTTAAGCCAACAAACACCTCTTCAAGAGGAAGAGTTCTTTGACAGAGGGAGCAGTACAGGGAAGAGCAACATACCAGAAAAAGAAATGAAGAATTAATTTTGAGACCTGACTGTTTGTTTTAGAAATACCAGGAAATGTGTTACATTTCAGTGGATAAAGATTAGTTCATGGTTACCAGGCTGCATGGAACTCCCAACATCCTGGTAATAATGTCTAATGCCCTACCCAATATTAAAACATTAATTTTCTTATGGTTCAGCCACTGCCAGCAATAACTGCCACCTAAAAAATTCAAAATAAATAAAATCTTTAACAGATATACAAAAGTAGTAAAGGCTCTTATAGTTCTGACTGCACCCCTCAAATGCAGAAAAGCCAAAACCTACAATAATTAATTGTATGGATCACTCACATTCAGTAATTAGCAGCTGGAAATTCCTTCCAAGATGTTTCCAGATTCCCTGCACCACTCTTAATGTGCACATCTCAGGTCTTCGAAGTAAAGTACTTAAGTTGACATTATTAGGTAAGGACTGCTGCAAGATGACCAAAAGCCCTTTCTGAAAACCTGTGTTCACGTAACTGATACAACAGTATTTATTTTGGATGAAGGATGTGAAAATATATTAGTGATACTAATCACTGGCATTTCTGTGCTTTATTGAAAGTTGAAGTACTTTAAAAGAACATTTTGGATTTTACAGTTTTATTGTATGTCATATTCAAAACAAACTTCAGTTTCCTTTTCTTGCTGTTTTTGAGTATGCATGACTGCTGTGTTAAAAATATTTAAGTGCCAAAGAGAAAAAATTGCATATTCTCTCTAACAATGCAGAAGACATTCTCAAATACTGTTTAAGATGGTCAAACAAAACTTTTAAAGAAAAAAATCAAGTAATACTTGGGCTTAAGACACACAATGCCCTCTTAAGGAGTCTTTTACTGCCAACAATCTGTTTTTATTAGAACCTGGATTCTTTTCCAAGTATCTGAATGTTGTTTGTTAAAAGACTTGCATGGCTTTTGCAAGAGGACAGTAAGCAAGAAAACAGCATTCCTATCAACATATAATATTAATTCTGTAGCAAATTCTATGGAAAAATTATTTTTGTAGGCTAGAATACACATCTACATGTTTGCAGTCAGAAAACAGAATTAGGGTTGGGAACGGCACAGGTTCCATCTTGGATCACATTTTTGAAGTTTTAGAGTTTTAAACCTTCAGCAGACTATCCATAATAATGAAACTTATCTATAAGGTGTTAGTTTGACAAAACGAGCAGTTCCTGAACTACAGTTATCTCCAGTGGCTCAAAAAAGTCAGAAGGCATTAAATTTAACAAAGATTTCAATTTCATTTGATATTTAATACACTACATGATGTTTTCCACATGAATGAGCAGTTATGTAGAGTAAAACAAGTTTGGAGACACAACTTTTAATTAAGTGCACAAACTTCAATGTGTGGCTGGTAGTAGTTAAGCAATCAAGAACTCATTGGAAAAATTAGAAGACTTTCAGTCTGGATAACTACTTCAACAACTTGACATCACTACAAAGTTAGCAACATACAGACTGAATACACTTAAATAGACAAACACAAGCAGATTATATTGTGATTTATATTGAAAATGTGTTTTCATGATTTAAAAATAACTATACAAGGTACTGTCTTTTTTTTTTTGTTGTTCACTGTAGTTTTGGGGAGTTTCTTGTTTGTTTGTTTTTTACTGGAAGTTCTTCCCTACTGCATTTAATGCCACTGATAAAAACATCATCTCCACTCTATCACAGGTACAGCAAGGGATAAAAGACACAATGGATTAGATCCCCCTCTCCAGTATGTCGATTACTCGTTCAGTTCTGGATTTACTGAGAACAACTGAAAGAAAATTCTGGGGAAAAAAAAAAGTTCTGATGAAATTAATAAATTAAGAAACTCATCTTTACACTTGCTGCAGTCTGCCAAGTTCAATTCAAGTGTCCATTTCACTTTTGAACAACACTCAATTTACATTCTCTAGTTTGAGATTTTGAAAAAAAAATTTACAATATTGTCAACGATAACTTTTAAACACATACAATTATGAGCTTAAGCATTGACAGATTCAATGTATTATCTTTAAAGCATACTTTGGAGCTTCAGAGTCAAGAAATACAGGATTTTAGACAACCAGAATGAAGAACTGGATGTTTCTGCAAGTATTAGCAATTTCATGGTATTTCAGAGTCTCTAGAAGTCTGTAACTTGTAATTCCAAACATCTGAGACCTTCTAGTGCTCTTTTCTGGTATATCAAGGGTTGTTTTTGATACCATGAACAATACTTAAACCATTTCTTCAACAAGCCATGGGAGTTTTGTTCAATAATGTTAGTTCTAAGCTTGCACCACAGACTGTATGTTTTTCAAACTGAACTGATAAACTCTGTTATTATTCTGGTCTTTGGCAACTGAATGATGTTAATGGTTTGTGTTGATTGTTAATGAACAGTACTTCAGAAAATGGTTCTGGAAAGATGGTCAAAACTCTTTGAAGAAGAACTAACTTTCTAACTATCTAACTAGCATTAGAAAATTCCATATTGCCAACAGCTGCTGTAGCTAACACTTCTTAAGATGAGTTCCTCCTACAGACAGTACATTCACAGTAGCCTCAGTTTAAACAACTAACACTTCACAGTCTGAGCTACTGAAAAGCTGGTTTAGCAGTATATGAAATCCCTGGTAACTTTAATAAGAACCACGTCCCTAGAACAGCCAGCACTTTTCACTCATGATCTCAACTTACTGTTAACCCTGACACAATCAAATCCTCCCCCAACAACTTAATTTTTTTCTCATCCTAGTACATAGAAGTTTGTGATCCTCTTAAACACAGGAAGAAAATCCTTATGTGATGGGCAGATGAATATCCTCTATAATTTAGTGAAAATATTGCAAAACAACATTACAACACTGGCTCCACACCAATACTGCAAGCTATCTAAGAGAAAGCAAGAAACAAATCTTTAGAAGATGTTTACAGATAATGCTCTTTGCATGTTGCACCTGTAGTTCTAAGGACTTGGAAAAGGGTGGCCAAGACAAGACACTGCACCACCCAAGCAAAAAGGCGATACCAAATATTTTTAAAAAACCATCAACTTTTTGAAACAAAACAACTTCACAAAAAGTGAAACCCACTATACCCATTCTAAAAACTGGTAGATAATAACAGAAGCTTTTAAAACAGGCTTTGAACAAGCCCACAGACAAGAACATTGGCACAGCAAAACCTCAGGTTTCTAGACAACCATTAGACATTCATCAGAAGTTTCCTAGACATCCATCAGTCCTTGACATTTACTGTCTGCTATCACACTTTGAACTAAAGAAAGTGTCCACAAGCATCTTCAATATGGGTCAAAACCTAAGATTCCTGTCGAGTGTTATTTTGCAAACACTATACCACTGCAATAAAAGACATCTGATGGAAAAGGAACCTTCTGTCTGATCATAAAGTTTCATCTTAACCTCAGCAGAGTTTCAAACAGAATAGAACATATTCTGCAAGTAATCTCCTGGATTGGACACATACTTTGAAAACTTCTTTCTCAGTCCTGTTAAAGTGGAATGTCTGAAGCTACTGTGATGCTTTGACAGCTTCTCTGCCTAGTAGTTACCAAAAGCTAAGCCTGTGTGCCTCTTTATAACCAAGAGGATCATGAACAGCTAACAACAAGGCTGCTACAGTGTCATAATCTGAAATTTTGAAAGCGTTTAAGTAAAATAAACTTTAAAACTGCCCCTTTGGTGTTTTTAGGACACTGAGAAGTATCACCTTTAAGAAACGCTATTCTACATTGTCTTAAGAGTTCCAGCACATTGAGCTAGTTGGCAACTCAAAATGTCTTTACCACCATATGGACACCGTACCACTTGGTTTCAGAATTAGACCCACAGCAAGATTTTAACTAGTGCAATAACTGATCCAGTTTGTAAAAGCAGTAGTAACAGGGATGACAAAGAGGGATTTCAGCTGCAAGAGAATCCACACACAACTGACACTGATCAATCTTTAAGTTATGAAAGTTTAAAAATAACTACTCACAATTAATCTGATGTAAAATTTTAGTATTACCTGTATTTCAGAGCTTGTCTACTGCGAAGCTTCCTTGCGCTAGCCCTCTTGAAGGGCAATAGTGAAGATTATGGAAAATCCTCATTTTTCTGTGGAGTTCTACTCTCATTTAATCCACTGATCTTTAAAAGTACTGGAATTTAGTTCAACATCTCATCTCTTGATTTAGATGTTTAGGTTGTTGAGGGTTTTGGATTTTGGCTATTGTTTTTGGTTGGTTGGAGTTTTTTTTAATTATTATTATTTTTTAAGAGGAAAGTTACTTACTCAGAACAGAAGTAATTTAAGTGTCATCGCTTTTATGCATACTCAGCTTTTCAAACTATCTTCCAAACAGAGAATTGCTTCATTTCCTTCAGGATTCTCCTACAAGGCCTGTCACAAGATTTCACACCTACAGCTATATATATCTATCTATCTATAAATCTATCTATATTTATGTATCTCCTCTTTTTCTGTACCAGCTGCCACTTATTGCCATCTTCAAATCTGTCCTCAAGGCCCATGAAACAAGTCAAATAAACAAGTTTCTCTTCTGTCCTTCTTGCTAAAGTATTTCAGTTATTTAAGTTCCAGGTGTTGGGAGGGTTTGCATCCTTTCCCCCTCTTCAGGCACCAACCCATTGGGAAAAAGAAAAATGGGTTTAATTACATTCCAAATTATTTTAGTTCCTGCTTAAGGCCCTAATCTTTACTTCTGTATTTCTGAATGCAAGTAACATCCCTTTTTGTTTTCCTTTGCATTCCAGTTTCATAGCATCTGCCAAAACAGCTTTATACTCAACAAATTACTTCATGCTATTTACTCGGAACATTTTAAGAAATGCATGGTGTCATGCATGACCATTGCCCATGATAAGCAGGAAAAAACTACTTCTAAAGACATATGAAGCTGTAAAACTGGTACATGAATGTGCCAAGGAATACTGTGTAAACATTTTGGATGTGAAATATTTTACAAAACAGTTGCTTTTTCAAAATCCCAACAAATCCAGCGTGTGAAGAAATACAAGGCTAGAACTTAGAAGAGAGTGGGCCATTAAAGACAGATGGATACGCAGCTATCCACCCCATGAACCTCTCTACCAACTTGTCCAACTGAAAGTGTAGGAAAATATAGAAGGGACAGTAAAGGAAGTTTTGTGTCCTTCTACTCCCCTCTATTAACCTGCAACAACCACACACAAACATCTACAAAGACTACTCTTCCCATAAACTGATACTCAGTTGGATCACACCACAAGTCAAAGACAAGAACTAAGTATAGTTCAATCAAGTAATCCACAAAGCTGTGTTTTTTCATTAAAATATCATCAAGTATCATCAAAGTTCTTATTTTTCAGCTCCTGACAGGTTCCAGAGTTGCCATCCTCCCTGCCTTCAATGCTAAATGATCTATAAAGTGAGGAGTCATATTTAATATCTCCTTCTAAATAAATTTATCAAATGCACACAGAATCAAACAGCAAATCTGAAACATCTGCCCAAACCTATTAATCCATAAACAAGATGAAGTCTGTGACTCAGTTTATCCCAAAGAAAGAGATTATCACACAATGCAGGCTTAAAGACATTTTTTTTAGAGGGTGTGTCTTTACTTTTAATAGCAACTTTATCTACAAATTTCAGTAAATGTGGTAAAGTTCACAGTATCATTACAGGGGTTAAAAAACTACTGCTAATTGTATATTGTGGTGAATCATAGCACAGGCTGCTGTTCATATTCTTTGATTCTTTCCTTATAGATCAATTACACTAACAACTCAGTCTAGCTATTAACAGCTATCTGTTAAACAACTAGGAAAGCAATTGATTAAGGCACAAATCAAGGCAAACCCCACTATTTTTCAAACGTACAACATGCCTAAGAGAAGAAAACATGAAGGGAATCTCCAGAATTTTGATTCAGAAAACAACTTAAAAAAGTTAATTTCCAAAATGTTTCAAAAATACTACTGACATAGAAGCCTCAAAAATTTATTTGCATTTTGAAGTAACAGATTAAACTCTAAGTCCAGTGCTCACTGGTGATTCAATAGACAGCTTATGCTCAAAATCTGTCCACGCATCTGAACACTGAAAGCAAATGCTTCATTTGTTTAAAAGTGCCATGCTGCTTGAACAAAGCATTTTAAATTAATCTCACTGTGAGAATCTGCTAGTGAATACACACTCAAAAACTTGTGTTTTTTGAGACAATTAATGAAGATAATGCATAAAGAGCACGCCTGAAAAAAACAGTAAAGCATGCATTTACCTCTTTAGAATCATCAATTCTCTCAAAATAAACGAAAGCAAATCCTCTTGATCGTCCAGTCCGTTGATCATAAACCACATTGACACCAGTCAAAGGTCCATAACGGGAGAAGACTTCACGCAAATCTCTCTCAGTAGTGTACAAACTGAGACCAAATACTCCAAGACAGGTATTAGGATCCGGATTAGCCTGGTAACACAAATATTCAACTCCAATTAATTTGAGTTAAAACAAAAAAAAAATTCTTATATAAAAAAAATTATCAATTAGAAACAAATTTGATCTGAAGAAAATTGAACAGGTTAATACAAAGCTTAACACTCCAACAGTTACCATTCTAACTGTAAGATCATTTTAAAAAGCAACTACTTCCAATGGTTTTTATTTTAGAAAAAAAGACCAAGAAAAACTTCTGATGTTGGTAAAAAACTCAGTTGATAAAATTTAAGCATTCTGATTTACAAAAAAGCTACAGAGCAACAGGAACCCATGTTATTAGTATTTCATACTGAAATTACCAACAAGGGGCAGACACCACATACAAATCTGTGCTGAGAGAAGTTCTGCCAGCCTGAACTCCCACCTTCAGCCCTTTTGCACGACAATCACAGGCACTAAAGAGTGCACACTGCCTCCAGCTGTCCACACTGTGTATGTGAGCACTTGAGCTCCTAAGCACAGACAACTGAACTGTAATCTAGCTTCTACTGAAACTTCCTCCCCCTCAGCATTTCCTATCTAATTACACTGAAAGTCAATATTTACATTTCAAAGTTAATCTTTCCACTTGTAAACGGGATGAAAGTCACCTGTTTCTTTCATCTAGAGAGCAACAAGTGTTGAAGGCCAGTTCTGTGAAACTGTAATCCAAAAGCAGGCATACTTCCTTAGCGCAAAACTCTTAACTCTCTAACATGATGTAGGATACTTAATAAATTTCACTTCAACTAGACAAAGTCAAATATGTAATAGTACAAGGTACAAGTTCTCTTTTAGGATCAAAATTACTCTACATGACAGAGAATTCGTATCTGATGCCAAATCCTCTGTTAGAATTATTTTGATTGAAATACACGTTTTTCAGTTAAGCTTCTGGCACCTTTAATACTAGATGCAGCAATTTAAAACACCAGCAACAAGCACAGAGATTTAATGCTTCTGCCAAAATAACGACTGGAAGTTGACACAGATAAAATTTGTATTTCAGTTTCAGGTAAGTCATCTGTGCAAAGTAATTTATGCCTCAGAACCTGCTTTTCAGCCTGATTCAAAGAGTGAAAAGGTTTAGATCTTCTGTCATATTTTTTCAGCACATTTGTTCAGGAACCTGTTGTGAAAATAAGACGCCCGCACTACTCATATATTTGAAGTTCCTTTCTTTGCATTTGTCAAAGTTCAAACTTCTGCTTTAAGACATGAATCTTTTGCAATTCCTCACTATAGCTGAAGAGCACAAGACCTGGCAGTTTGTAATTCAGAAGTTTTAAATTATATACATCAATATATGTATTTTTACTCCATATTTCTATCTATCTGATAGTTCAATTGCACTGGCAGCTATACTCATTTTATTACTAAGCTCCTGTGAGTATAACGAAATCTGTCTTTTAAATCATTGTTTGGGTAAATTCCTTCACACATCCACACCTGTTGCCCTTTTTTAACATCCCTCTTACACTTAAACCCTATTAACTTTGCTGAGGCAAGAGAAGTACTGAGATCAGTCTGCAGACCCCAAGTGCCAAGTGCCAACTACACCACCACTGTAAGGCCTAAACTGATGGTGGAAGACTAAAGGGCAGCTTTTGTATTATGTTTTTGTACTGCCTCCCATCAACCCAATATGCAAGCTCTGTCTAAAAGAAAAGTGGCAAAATTGCTACCAATTTCCCTGGTGTCTTTAGGACCTTGCTATTAAGGGGATTTCAAATTTGTCTGATTTCAGTTTCATTTTAACACTACCAGAACTCCTTAGAATTACCAAGAAATTCACTGTGAAAACACTCATAGTGTTTCACAAAGTCACGTCCAAGGCAGAAAAACATCTTCACATAGCAAAGCATCCTAATATTTCCTAAAGTAGTAAAGTGGATTCTTCCACCTTTCACCACAAAGACGGCTAACCTGCTTGAAGTTCAGCTATTTCTGCCAGTTTTTCAAGACACTAGGTTAATGTTTCCTTCATAGTGATTACATGCTGGCAACAATCCATAAAAACCTACTACGAACATTGTTTCACAACAGCTTAAGCCACTGCATGCTGGCACTGCTGGAATCTTGCCCTTTCCGCACTCTCGTCTTCTCCCTCACATTGGTATTACCTGCTCCTAGTGATCCACTTCACCAGGGTAGGCATGCAAAAAAACCCTGTATGCTTTTTGACAGAATTAATAAAAAAACTTGCAGACTAAACCAGATTAAAACTAAAAGGATCAGAAACGTATCACTGCCCTCAACAAGGAAAAGGCAGAGCTGTGTAGCTGTGTGCAGTGACACTCATTTAGATCAGCCTGAAGTGATGTGAAACTAGAAGCTGAGGCACTGAAACACATTAGGCAAGAAACTGGAGTGGAGGACTATGGTACTACGATTGGAATACCTCTCTTATAAAGCAAGGCTCAGAGAGCTGGGCCTGTTTAGACCAGAGAAGAGATGACTGAGAGGGCAGGCATCACAAAGATGGAGCCAGACTCTCTTGGGTACTGCTCAGCAACAGGACAAGGGGCAATGGGCACAAACTGAGACATGGTAAGTTCCATCTAAATAATGAAGAAAAACTTCTTTGAGGCTGTCTGAACACTGGAACACACTGACCAGAGAGGCTGCCGAGTCTCCTTCTCTAGAGAAGGAGACGCCTGCATGTGATCCTGTGCAACCTGCTCTAGGTGAGCCTGGGGGGGGGTTGGACTACCTGATTTCCAAAGGTCCCTTTCAACCCCAACCATTCTGCTATTACAAAGGAGGACACTGGGAGAAATCTCTTCTCCAAATGACAAGATTAGTACTTTGGCTGGTGCAGCTATACTTTCTCCTGCTCATACAAAGACACTTCTCATTTACATTTTGAGAGACTTACTGCTCCTCCTTTTCACAACTGTAAATTTTTCTAGTCTATTATAAAGATTTACATATTAGCTAAAAACACAGGGCTTTATTTCAAGGTAAACCAAATTAAATAATCAGAAGTATAAAATCACAAGCAACCTTCAATGTATGCTCTATAAGCAAATAAACAGTTGGGAATTTCCTTCTATGGATTCCCATGTCAATCTTATCAATACTGTCAGGTTGCCAGCACACACAGAGGTAATCTCATTTTTGTAAAGACTACATATACTTGGACCTGTAACAGAAGTAGCATCAGAAGAGCTCAACTTCTAGAGCTGATGGAAGCAGATGTCACTGTATCTGCGCATACTGACTTGCAATAGAAAGTTTTTCAACTAATTTCTACAACTTCTCTGCCCAAATTGCAGGCCCAAGAAGTAAGTGCTCAGATGTAAGGACAGAGACTGCCTCACACATACCTCCCACTCCCACCCAATTCCCGTATCCCCCAGTGACAAGACAGCAGGTCAAGCTCAGCCTGCAGGTAACCTGGACTACACTGATAGAAGCAGCAATTGCTTTCTTGATACTCAGCCTTTGTGAACATGACATACTCTGCTGCCAGTGTGCCTTCTCCTGTTGGACATTGGAGAATGACTACGGCTCCTTCGACGACGGTACTCTGGTGTGTACGATCTGCTTCGAGAACGTCTCCTATGGGAATGAGAATGGGATCTGGAACGAGTGTAACGTCTGTGCGAATGTCTTCTGGACCTGGATCTTCGACAAAGAGAAAGCCTTTAGTCAGGTCATAGGCACATAAAGCATTGAACTGTAAACCATACATTTTCTACTGAAAAATCTTTTTTCAGATGATCCCTACAATTAAAACCATTAAGCTTCTTCTACCTTGCATATCTAAAGATTGCATGGATCTCCAATAACCTGCTCGGTAGCACCATTTTAAACTCATTGAGAGTGATTCTGGCATACACTGAGGATTATTTTCACAACAATTTTCAGGAATTTCAAAGTTTAAACTTACATCAGCTTGGCTGCTTATCTAACTAACAATTGCACAGTGATACAAAAACTAGACATGCCACACCGTAAAGACCTGTTTTGACTGAAAAACTGTAAAATCTGGCAAGACTACAGTGCTGCAGTATCTACAAGTAAGGTTTGCTAGACATGAAAATTACTCCAAAAAAAACCCCAAAAAACCACCATCCCAAACACCTGCTTAACTCCTCAAGCACTTCTTTGCACACATCTTGCTGACGATAAGCCCAATTTAAAATAGGCAGGTAATCATCTGGCTAAACACTGCGAGAAGACAAACTGCAACATTAGCTGAACTTTGGCAATTCAGAGCACAGTAACTCTTTCAGTTGCTCTCGAATGAAGTGCATAAATAGAGAAGATGTGTTACTGATGTCTCTGGGAAGGAGAAACAACTTAAGACTATTCCTCTTTCGCCTCTAGTGCTACAAATGCTGTTTTCTGGTTTCTCTCTTGGTTGATTAAAGAAAGATTCAGTAGTTCTCCCCATTTTCATTAGTATGTTGGTAAAATGGAATAGAGAAGATAGGTAGTATAAACCAGGTAATATTTATGGCATATTTAGAGAAAAAAGCCCAAAACATTCCTCTTCCGATCCATGCAAGCTCTGCTAGAACTGAGAGCTATGAAGTTTTACCTCCACACATCCATACTTGGGGTAGAAAAGGACAGAGAAGGACATGTGCAGCACTGAAAAATTTAAATTAAATCTTAAAACTCTCATAGATCAAGAACCTTTCTACACCCAATTTAAGACTTAGTTTTTGATTATGTTTTTAAAGCCTCCAATGAAAAAGTGTCAAGAACATTCACAAGCAGTGTTTTTCAATATTTCCAACAGTTAGAGAGCTTACCCTTTTTATCTAACCCTGACTGCCTTTGCACCAGGTCTCACTGGATTTTTTTTTTCCCCCCTAAAGGAGAGGTCCACACAAGAATTCCCCCAGGAACAATTTTGCGAGAAGGAAGCAAAAGCTTCACAGAATTGAAATGCAATCCATTTTCTCCCTTCTGGAAGACACAAACCTACACATTTCAGTTGTGATTTCTATGTTACTATTTCTATTCATAGTACTTTTTCTATTCATACCCATGAAATCATTTCCCAACTTTCTCCACCTATATGAGGACAAACATGCAAATTAACATATCCCTGTTAATATATCCCAGAAAGTTTTTAACTTTTACAATAGGAGAAATTTCATCAATTTACCAAAACAACAGCAGTAACACTGAGTTGACATGAATAACTTTCTGAACATACCTTGATTTTGATCTTGACCTAGAGTGCGATTCAGAATGTTTGGAAGCCCTCGATGGACTGCGAGATCCTGACCTGCTCTCTGATTTTACACGAGCAGGACTCCCAGCTGGAGATTTTGACTGGGAGCGAGACTCCTAACAAAAAAGACAGTATTAAAAATGGTATTGGTTGTGTAAATGCCTAACTCCTAACATTTAAAGTACAGTAATTCTATTATATTGATTGCTCCTGAAAAACAAATGGTTAGGCAATACCCTCCAAAACAAATTTCATTTTGCTAACCCACTGTTAATATTGTATGCTTGCCTCAAATAGTTCCCTGCTTGAACCAGATCACCAATTCTCTATTAACTAAGTAATCATGCAAATTCATCTACAACTTGATCATACAGACACTGGAACATAAACCATACATTTACTTAACCTAGGACCCATTCATTCTTCCAGATTCTTTTAATTCTACTTCACTCTTGCTTTCTACTTTTCTTCATTCTTCATTGAGTTTTTCATTTTTCATACTTCGTGTATTCTTCCCCAATTCAAACAATTCATTATAGCCTTAAAAAAATATTCAAGTGCTTCTATCTGACCAATCTTCTGTTCAATTTTTTCCCCCATTCAATTTTAATTTTCTGATCTTTAATACTTTTCATTAGCCTTCTTTTATCTTGATTTATCTTCCACATTCTTGGAAAAAACTCTTCAATTTCTTCACGAACATTAACCTTAATGGAAAAAGAACATTTAGTATATTTAAGCACGTGGGGATTATAAAACTCTGCTGGAGTTCAGATGTTATCTACCAAATTGAAAAGCCAGCAGGTAAAGTGCAAGAAACTATTTTATAAAACAACTTTTTAAAAAAATATCTTTAAAACTGTATAAGTGTCTATGTTCTAGCAATAAGCTTACTGAGTTCTCAGTGTTTTACTGTATTTGCAAAGCTACCCTCCTCCCCTCTGAGATTTTTTTTGTAAGATACATAGATACACTAAAAACTAATTAGCACAAATATATTGAAGTATTGATATCAGAGATTCCCCCCCCTAAAATATTAACTATGTGCTTCTCAGTATTGAATATCCCAAATTTTACTCCTAGATTACTAAGACACTGTCAATTCAACAGAATAGCCAAAGATTTCCAGTCGAAACCTATCTATGCACATACTTACTCACATAATACATGCACATACATTTAAGCAACATAAATTATTATTCTTCCTACTTTTTCTTCCTCATTGTTACCCTGTTTTCCTTATATAATCCATCTAAACTAAGATGTAGAATAGTATAGTTAAAGCAGTCCAATAAAAGTAAAAACAGGAGGGGTTTTTTTCTTGCATGGTAAGGCACACAAGAGAAAAACTAGGAAAACAAGCAAACAAAGAGCAGGTTAGGATTTCCTCACATTTTATAGTGTACAGCATTTCTAGGGAGCTTAGCTGTAAAACCCCCTACAGAATAGTATGCTATATACATCTGTAACTTCACAAAATACTTAATGAAAAAATGCATAGCAAGTTCCCCTCCCAAAGGTGTTACATTTCATGTTTATTTGCATGATTTCTCCTCCTGACTGTCCTCACTATTTTTTTCTCAATTTCTTTCTTACTCTACCTATGTCCAGATTTGCACTTTCTTTTGCAGTTAAAATTCTTCACTACTTTGGGCTGGAGTCCTTTTCAGAGGATGCTGTCCTCATATTTCAAGACAGTAAATTCACCAGAAATGGAACCTAAGAGGCTCATTACTAACAACTATTACAGCCACACTACCATTCCCCTTTACCTCAATAAAAAGGACAAAGGGCACATGGAGAATGTCACCTATTAGGATGACAGGCCTGCCAACTTTAACAATGACAGCCAAATTCAATGCTTGGCGGTGACAGGTGGACCATGTAATCAGGTCTACATAACAGGTTACCCTTATGAAGATGGCTGTGTGCTGAGCTAACTACGTGACTTCACTGAAATAAATTATGTGCCTTTAAATATTACCAAATTTGATTTGGTGTTTTGACATTTGAAATCCACTGTTTGCAATAAAGAAAAATTTCTCTTAGAACCCCTAACATGATTTTTTTATCACCTCGCCTCTTTGTGCTCTTCACTGTTTGATAGCCTCCTAAATTCTTCCCCTTATAACTCATCCTTTGCAACAATTGCCAATTTCTCTCCCTAGTAAAAACAGTCAGTAATAAAGAAAAACATTCAAAGTGACATCAGATTTAGAAAACACCCTTCAACAAAAAGACAAAGAATTCACCCTTCTCAGACACTCCTTTTACATAAGGATACTGCACTGTCCATACTTTTTACATTTGAAAGATCAATTCTTGAACAAGAACTCTGGAAACTTGAACAAAGGCAACCCCCCATCCTCTCCCACCCCCCGCCCTGGTCCTGCACAATCTAGAAGTGTTGATAGGGGCCAAAAACACCACGGACCCAACTGCTCCCATACGATGTAGAAGTCAGCTTAGTGTCCTTAGCTATTCAACTGAAGCATCTTATGATACCACTCACAGAGCCTTTAACAATATCAGCTATGACAGCAAAGCTGTATTAAGTTGACAGAAGCAAATATTACATAATTTCATATAGGTTAAGTCCTTTGGGAAGTATGTTTAAGACCTTTAAGAGATGCATTCACTAATATAAAACTTGAAAACTGGAGTGACAGAAAGGACAGTGTAAATTCTTAGAGATTTCAAACTTCCTTAACCAAGTAACTGTAGATGTAAACTGCAGCTGAAGAGAGATTACCTGATAACAGTCGAACACTGTCATTGGCAAGCAATTACATCTCATCTTCTGATGCAACACAGTTCACCTAGTTATAACTCTTACAATGCTTCAAAAGGAGACTAAGGTAATCACAATAACCTGCAAAAGTTTAAGGATTTAAGGATGATGCTGAGAAAGTACCTAGTAATACTTATATCAGCAAGACTATAGGCAGGGATTAAGGGATTCATAGCTTCAAGGAGTCACAAAGGGAGATCTTAAAGAATTTTTCTCCTCTACTTCCTACTATAATTAAACAATTAGCAAGCTGTATATTAGTCTATATCACAGACCAACCCAACTGTTTTTCATAAACTATTTATATCCATTCTGCAATACATACGACAAAAGTATTCAACATTCTTAGTATGTCATCCTTAACATAAGAAGACAGACAACTCTATTATCCCAATGCACTAAAATCTCTCAATTCTGTACCAGTCTGATCTTAGCTCCATTCTTACCACAGAATTACTAAACACTGTGTAGGAGAGAAAAGAACAAAATTGCACCTTGGCTCCTCAGCACTTTCCTATCTTTCTGTTCTAAAAATCCTCAGTCATTTAAGGGCCACAGATGAGACTCATCTTAAGCTCAGCTTCTCATCCCACCACCTTCCTACAAAACAGTACCTATCTTAATGCCTTTGGCTTTACTATGCAGCTATCCAGTCACTACTTTCACCCTTACAAACTTGTAGGCAGGTAATTCCCTATCCCCATGTTAAACTACCTCGATTTGCTGTCACTAGAGCCTGCAGGAAAAGAAACAGAGCTTTGTAAGATTCTTCAGATCAGACTCCCCTTTCAAAACAAATCCTGTATCTGCCAATAATAACACTTTTCCCAGGAAACACCTCTCCCCAAAACACCAACCCCACCCCTCACCTAAACAAAAAATATTACTCCCCCCCATAATTACAAAAACCCCCAACTCAATTGTAACAGTGTGCTTCTTCAGAGGAAGATGTAGTGGCTTCCTCAAGTACACACCAGGAAATGGGACTAATGATTCACCAAGAATTGAAAGCTGGAGCCAAAATCATAGACAAACACAAAATCTAAGGTTTGCAGCCTCAGTTACTGACTCTCTGGATAAAATGCACAGCTAGAAGCACTTAAAGAGAGCACTGAGAAGTATTTTTAATCCTTGTTACCTTCTTTCTTCCCAGGAAGAATAACAAACCAAAGTGATATGGAAAGGATCTCTCCTCCCCCATTATTCCATGATCACACACACCCAGTCACTGAACAACTATCAACAACTTTAGATGATCCATCTGAGCAAGGCATCAGTCAGTCCATGTATTCCATTCATACTGGTAAAACTGTTTAACCGATCCAAGTTCTATCTATCACTTAAATTCCTTGCATCTTTCAAAATAAATTCTACTTTCCAATATAATTATTATTTTAAAAGCATTAAAAACACTTTTATGCAGAGGAGAATTGCAGAAGTCTTGAAGAAGTATTCTTTCCATTTTCCACCCATCAAGAGAAGGTATGATGAAGAACATGGGGAGGAACCACAACAAAACAAAACAAACAGACCAACCAACCAAAACCCCCATCAAACCAACCAAACAAAACAACCCCGTTCTTTCACGCTACTCTTCTCTCCTGAACGTGTCATGCCTTACCTCAACTCCCACCTTACAATTTCAAAGTATGACTGAAAGGCTAACAAAATTTAGAGCAAGATGCTAACTAAAAATAATGATGTAAGTTTAAATTAAGCTTTCTACAGCAAAGCATGGGAAATGGGAAAAAAAAAATCATTAAATCACACAGAAATTTCAGGTGAAATTCATTTGACCTGGGGTGAAAAAAAGGACAGGACAAGTAGTCTAGCAATACCATTTCCAAAAATCCTGTTAAAAACTCCTACCCAAACTAAAAAAATAAGTGAAGTCAAACTCTATTAAAAGGGGACAGAAAAATGTAAGCAGTCAAAAAAGAAACATGAATTTAGCAGCAGCCCACATTCACTGGATAGAACTGTTAAGCTACTGACATCTCACTTATAAGGACAAGATTACATTTTGACAGGAATCTACCAACTTTCCTTGAAATTCACAAGAGAAGTTAAATCCTTTCTGCTTCATACTATTATCTGTCACTATACTAAAAACGAATCCCTTAATTAGCTACTCTTCTATAAATATTACAATAGTACACATAATAAGCTTCTGTATAAAAAGCATCTTGGAAGTTGCTACCTTGAAGACATGGATATTTTAAAAGTTACTAACATAAGCAAACTTATGTATTTCTCAATGATCCCACTTATGAAAAGAAAGAAAAAAGAAGAGGCTTCAGCAATAAACTTTTTGAAATTACAAGTTAATCTTCTCACTGAGTCTTGAAAATACACCTCTTCAGGGAGGGTTCTGCAGTCACTCCATTACCACACATGGAAGACAGTAAAAAGAATTTGTGTTCAAAAGGAGCAGTCTTCCCAGCTGACAAGATCCAGAACAATCCAGAAGTTATTAAGCTTGATTAAAAACAACAAAAAATAAAAATTGGACTTCCAGAAAAACTCTCGTTTCCCACACTGGTCATTAGATACTGCAAGGTGATCACAACACTCCCCAAACAAATGCAGAACCCTTGAGCATTAGCACTCTGTTGTGCCTGTGTTTCAAAAGGTATGGAAAGCAACACGCCTTCCTTTCCACAGAGGTGGCAGACTGCCACCGCAGGAGATGGAATACAATAGCTGAGCAAGCCCGACCCCGACATCGTTGGTTTTTTTTTTCCCCCAAGAAATCATCTCAAAGTTGATTAGTTAGGTAATTCCATAAGTATTTAAGTATTTAAATCCAAACTTCATGAAGCAAATATAAGGCACTTTCACAGCTAAACTGACCCAAAAGCCACTTGCATACCTGTGAAACACGGACACTTCCTTCAACAAGATGGGCCACAAGCAAAAACATGTATTTCTTGAAGTATTTTTTACATTATACTATTTATCTCACTGTAAGATCCTGCACAGAGCAGGAGAAGGCAGCTCATTAGAATGAAGACAATCAATATAGAGCTAAAAAATGGAATTTTACCTTTCTTCTGATAAAATGTTTTACCCATTTAGATGAACAGCACATTAATACCAGTAAAAAACTACTAAACTTTTAAGATTGCAGAAATCAAATGTTACCAGAAGCTCAAAAAAACCCCCAGCAACCCAATCAAAGTTTCAAGCCGAGCTACTGAAGTGCAGGTTTATTCAGACTCCCTCTTGTTCATTGCTCTGGGAAGCATCTAAAGTC
The DNA here is from genome assembly GCF_017639235.1 of Corvus kubaryi. Taxonomy (NCBI): domain Eukaryota; kingdom Metazoa; phylum Chordata; class Aves; order Passeriformes; family Corvidae; genus Corvus; species Corvus kubaryi. Next base: position 26,871,680 of record NW_024581137.1, on the reverse strand, counting down.
GCACCACAGACTGAACACCAAATAAACAACAGCCTATTAAAAATAACAAAAAATATGAAAGGAAGCAAAAGTTGCCTGTCATCTGACAGAATTTGTCTAATCTGCTCATAAGAAGCACTCAATGGTGATAGATTACTTTGATGTTTCCAAAACCAAGTCACTGGATAAGAAGCACAACTTAAAATCTCTTTTTCTTCTTAATGTCCATAAACTCAGCTCTACCACATCCACTATATATCTAATTCTTCTGTCAGTTTCTTTCCATTAAATTACAATGGGGGGGGGGGGGGGGGCAGGGGGCCTCTCTTCAGTTCAATCAGCCACATTCTTAATAGAGAACTTATTAAAGGTGAAACAAAATGACACAAAAACAGAGCAGATGTTGATTACTCTGAGCATATTTGATTAATATTTGCTTTAAAAAAAAAGGTCAATAAAGGAGTGAGCTCGAGAAGGAAAAGATCTACAATGATTTTACCCAATACTTTAGAAACGGAAGTTTTAAAAGAGTGCAAACTAAGCAATTTCATTGGAAAGTTATTTCCATAATTACTCTCAATTTCCTGTTCAGATTAGTTAATATGATTTTAAAGTCATAAATTAGAGACAAAGCATGTAAGTGGGCAGTATCTCACTGATGATAAAATTAGCTTCTAAAATAATTCTGATCATACTCAACTTTCACCGAAGTGCTTTTGGAACAATATGCATCTACATAGAAAAAATATAAAAGACCCTAAACTAAACTTAAAACTCCCTTACCCCCTTGGAATTTAGTTTTTAAAAGCACATCACACTAATTAGCACTTAAACTGACAGGGGGTGGAAGAATTGAAAGGGTACTCAGAACTGCTATTTGTGCCAATTTCCAGGAAAACAGGTTCTTTACAAACTTTCTTCCAGTTTCTGCAGTTCTTTCTCCCAGTGAAAACTTTTGCTCTTGGTGCCCTGTGCCTGGATGTAGCAAACTGAAACACCAGGACAATCAGCGCCTGACAGAGTCCTATCCAATTGGAAACAGCAGACTAAACACTACAGCCTCAGAGTTACATGGGCTTCATTTTATGCCTCTTGAGCACTTTCAACTGAAATGAAACATACAACATTAATCTAAAATACAATTTCTTACTGCAAGTATTCGACTACCATCACAACAAAGCAGTATTACTGAAAAAGAAAAATAAAAATGCTTACAAACAAATGCTCTTCAGTAGAACCGAAAAACTAGAAATCAATCAAGTGTCTGCCATTATGCTCAGTTATGCCACGCCAATTTAGAAATGTCAGTGTAGGGAGCAAAAACAAAAGTTTTCCAAATGAAGACTTAACACAGCCAGCAGTTCTTTCCAACAGGTAAATTTTCCATCACCAAAAAAAAAAAAAAAAAAAAAAGAAAAAAAAAAGGAACAACTGATAAGCAGAAGTCACAGAAACTGCTACTGTAGGACTTTTCGGACTTCACATACTCTCGAAACATTTTACTTCTACATTTGGCAGGAGGCAGTGTGCAGAAATACTGGAATTACAGAGCTGTAACAGCTTTGTAACATGAACAACAGATCCATCAAGGAACCCAAGACCAAATTCTGACAATTAACCTAACATCATTTCTTTCCTAACAATAACCCACTGTGGAAATACAGAAAAGAAAATCATCCTTCAAGATATAAATCTGGACTGTAAAATGGGAGACTGACGTCATCTTAAAAAAAACCCAAACCAACCAAGCATACTCACTGCTCAAGTTTTTGAAACTTAGTTGTTTTCCCTTTCAAAGATCTGTTTATTTACCCCAATATTGTTTAGCTACACAGCCACCTTTTGTCCAAGCAACCAACACAACAGGTTTTGTTTACCTCATGCGAGGAAGCAGCAGCAGTTATTGCATAGCTAGGTAAAGAACTTGCAGCCTATGGAATTTTTTTTATCACCACAAAAATGGCAACAATAGTCATGTAAAAGTAATTTTTGGAACACAATGCCATTCTTCTAAAATTTTATTGCTGGTTTCCCCAGAAAGTAACTGTATAAGTAACTGCAAGGCTGCTGTCACTGGTTCATCAGAAAGAGTCACCAAGAAGATGCTCAGGTGTTCCTCTACAGAATCTCTTAAAAGAACGAACAAAAAAAAACAAAAAACAAAAAACAAAACAAAAAAAAACCAAAAAACAAAAAAAAAACCAAAAAACAAAAAACCACAAACCTCCGCAAAATCAAAAAAGAAAGTAAATTGAGATGGAGGAGCACACAGTTCGTTCCTGCTTCAAGCAGCTTCTAATTCCTGCTTGCCCTGATCATCACTAAGAAAAACAAAAACAAAACCACAGAAACACTGAAAATAGAAGGGACCTGTCACATGTGTACATGAAAACCCTCAACCATCAGAGGGAAGACACAGGCCTAACGAGGTTACAAAGCCACAGCAGCTCGTTCGAAGCCTTCAGCTGCACCGATGAGTTTCAACGGTTTAAAAACGACGGCCGGACCTCCCCAGTGGCCGGAGGAGGCCCGGCCCGAGGCAGCTCCTGAGCCGGGAGAGACCGCGCACCTCGCACAAAAGAACGTGGGGTCCCTCCTCTTTCGGGCGGGAGGAGGCCTCGGAGGCCCGGCCGCGGCCGGGGGGGCGAGAACGGGCAGGACAGCGACCCCCGGGCCCGGCGGGCAACAAGGCGGCTCGGGACAGCGGTAAGAACACAGAGCAGCGGGGAAGAACGCCGGGGGCTATAGCAGCGCCGTTTGCACAGGATCAGCCTGCGCTGGCTGGGCGGGGGCCGACCCGCAGCACCGGACTCGGCACCCGCGCCCCACCGGGGCGATGGGAGCAGGGAGCGTGTGAGGGAGAGACGCGGGGAGCTGAGAGGGACGCGGGCCGTCACCCACGGCCCAGGCAAGCCTCGAGCGCCTGAAGGAGCCATTTTAGAGCCAAGCTGCGCTGCCCCCACCCCCGCTAGGCCCGAGGCTGCCGAGCACCGCCACCCACCGTCCTCGGGCCCGATCCCCTCCTCAACACGGCCCGCGCAGGGGAGGCCACTCACCCTCCCCTCGAAGTTGTTCTCCTCCACGTCGCTCATATCGGCAGAGTCCTGGCCACGGGGCTGGGGCGAACGGGGGACGCTAGTCCCGATTAGCAGCAGCAACACGCACGGCCGCTGTTATCGCCGCCGTTACCGCTACTGCCGCTATTACCGGCACCACCACCACCGCCGCCTCCCACCCGCGCCTCCCGCACC
>NW_024581137.1:26106856-26174703 GCF_017639235.1 Corvus kubaryi | reverse complement strand
GGGGCGGCGCGCGGAGCCAGCGCGGGGAGCGGAGCTGCTGCGGGGGCAGAGCCCGCTGCGAGTGCGGCCAGTGCGGTACGAGCCCGTAATGAACGAACCGGCCCCGCGGCGAGGTTTCGTTTGATTTCTCTCTGGTCTGTGTGTTTTCTTTACACAGGATCATAAAATCATTTAGGTTGGAAAAGACCTCTGAGATCATCGAGTCCAACCTGTGACCGATCACCACATTGTCAACTTGACTATGGCACTAAGTGCCACATCCAATCCTTTCTTGAATACCTTCAGGGATGGTGACTCCACCACCACTAACTCATTCCAATGTTAAACAACGCTTTCTGTGAAGAAATTCCTCCTGATGTCGAACCTGAATCTCCCCTGGCCCAGCCTGAGGCTATGTCCTCTTGTCCTGTGGCTTTGCCACAAGTCTCTTAAAATCTATGCTGGAATCATCACGACACCTCCATCACATCAGCCTGGCCTGGATGCAGCACTGGAGCTGGTTGTGGCTGAGCCTCTTCCTACCCCTTGTTCACAGTCACTTTCCCACTCTCCTGTTCAAGGTGGTACTAAAGCACCTCAACACACACCAGCAACATCCTTTCAGGCAGGTGAGGTGTGCTCCCTCTGGGTCTGGGACAGGGAAATCCTGACACACCTTTTCATGAGAAGCACCATCTCCTGGGAGCTTAAGGGATGTCTGGCGACAAACCAAAATGCTGCATTTTCCCAAGCCCCTTTCCATGACTCTCTCAGTCCACTGACCAGGCAAATCCTGACTTTATAACACTGGCACAGAGTTTTTGGGCTCTAGCTCCAGCCCAGCCTTTTCATTAATTACATTCTGGATCTGCTTAAAAGAGCAGGCATTATCTGTAGCCTAGGTTCTGTTAGGAAAGAGCTTACCTGAAATGCTGACAAGCAATGACAACCCCTATTATATATGTATTATAATACCGGTAATAAAACTGACCAGTAAATCAGAACAGGCAAGACCACCGAAGGAGAGAATAACTGATTAGGAGTTAAGCTGGGAAAAAACCCAAACCCAAGCCTCACACCAATTTGTGTTTCAAATATTTTATTATTTTTTTGCAAATAAAAACACAATAATTACATCAACATGGGTAAGAAGCTCCATTTGTCTTCACTCCCCACTAGAAATCTTCTTGCTTGGGCTGGAATTAATACTTACATCATAAACCCTGTCTTCCTCTTTCCCCCTTTGCCCCCCAAATCCCTTGACTTTTTGAGATAGCACTGATCAAGTGCAGTTCTCAAAATCTGTTGCAAAGGTGGGCAGATGAATTATTGCCTCCCTTGCCTGCAGAGAAAGCTACAGGTCTGGCGGTAAGATTTTTTGGAGGTCTGGGGAAAGCAAGACTTGGAGGAGATGAAAAATTTCAAGACTGTGAAGGCCCTTGGGGCTCAGAGCTCACTGACTTGTGGGAGAAGGAAGCAACAGGATGGGAGGGGGAGGATGAAGGTGAGTGAGTAGGGCAGGATCCAGTATTTATGGTTCCCCCCATGCTGCAGGAACTGGCTGCCTGCCATATATTTGTGGCACTCATCTTCCTGAAGCTACCATGGGGAAGCAGCAGCTCTGTTTTGCTGACAGGGAAATAAGGCTTAGTGAGTGACTGACCAGGATAACAAACACAGCTTATATCTGGACTGGAAGTAGAACTCCAGCCATAGGAACAAGGTGGATAAGAAACAGGGAAAGGCAAGGGGAGGAAAACCCAAACAGCTGTGGCTTTTAAAGTTGGAAAAGCACTGGGAGCCTTGAGGCCTTCTTCAAAGAGCGTGGGACTCTGTCTCTCGCCAAAAATACTATTTGAGAATCCTGACATTCCTACAGCGTTGCAAAGAGACTTGTGGACAGGACTTGGCCTCTAAATCACAGCAAAAACCATGCAAGAAAAACAAAAGCAACCTGAAGTTTGCCTGGCAAGAAAAGTATTGATCTAAATCTCAGCCACATGGCACGTGGGATGTCATGTTTACAATGCTATCATCATGATTTCATAAGTGTTTGAGCCCATTCAGCATAACTGCATATCACCTCACCCTAAAAACATGAGGCTGACTCCACTGGGGCAGGCTGAGCAAGAGAAAGAGCCATAGGGTGATGGGGAACAATGCTGGGTGCAGCCCTTTCCTCCTTGATACTGAGCCCAAACTCACTAGAAGGGGCTTCTTCACATGTGGCTGAAAGCACAAAAGCCCTTCCTCAGACCACTGTTGCAGAAACAACCAGCACTTCTGCAGATGTCTCATGTTGCTCAAGTATTTTGCCCAAAGGTTATTTCTGCTTGGGCACACATGGGTGCAGCACTGGCAGCACACAGCATGCTCCTTCAGGGAGCAGTCTCCATTAGCCTTGAGAGAATGGGTTGGTTTGGGGTTTAAAGCTGGATAAATGGGTGAGAAAGGCCCATTCCTCAGTGTCTGCCAGCAAGGTGGAGAGCCCTGCTGCAAACAGCAGCACAGCACAAGATGAGTGGCTGTTCATGGTAGCAACAGAGTCCATTTCCCATTTTCTGTGCATACCAGGTTTTTTTCTGGTCTTCAGGGTCTTTTTTAATTGTTTGAGTGCTGTTGACACATCTCTCAGCAGAGCTGCTTGCTCTAGCTCAAGACACTTTGTCAGGGAGACATTTGCAGCCACAGCAGAGCTAGACAACTGTTGCTTGTCAGGACAAGAGGTCAAGTGTCAGCCACTCCAGAGGGAGGCAGGGAGCCAGGACAGCCACCAGAGATGACATGTTACTGGGGACACTGAAAGGCAGTGAAGAGTCTCTTTTTTACTATCTATGGTTTATTTTTCAAAGGTTTGGGCTGCTCCATCTGTTGCAGCTGGGACTGTCCTCGCCCTTGATCAGACTTGCGACATGCGATCCTCCAACAGATTTGGTGATGCCTCTCAGACCCTCATTCAACTCACCCCTGCCTCCAGCTTACTGATTTGGAAAGGCTTTAGCAAGCTTACTTAATTTGCATCTGCCCATTCAATGTAGATTGGTTCTTCTCGTAAGTCAGAGACCCTACAAGCTGCTCTTACAAATATTTGCTGTGACTCTAAGATGAAAGGAGCCAAATCTGACCCACTCCGCTCCCTCTTGTTTAAACAGCAGCACACAATTCATATGCTCCAGTTACAAAATAGTATTATCCTTTAAATTTGCATGGAGTGAACCCAGGAAACTGTAGTTAGAAAGAGAGTTTCTGGAAATGCAACAAGGAAATATTAATACAGTGCAAAAAGTGATCCAAAGCCTGCTGCCCCATAGAGATGCGCTGTCTAAAACACGGTATTAGCTACTTTTTCTCTCTTAATCCAATAGGACTGCATCTCCAGAGCAATCCTTTGTGAACATTTAGCCTCCTTGACCATAAATCTCAGCCATTTGACACCCAAGTTATTAAATTATGTTTGTGTTGTTATATCATAACACGATGCTTAGCCATATATCATGCCCCCAAGGACAGGACAGGACTGGCAAATGGTAAAACAAAGCTCCTCCTTCTAGACCTCTTAAAAGCTGAGAGAATCTCTGTAGCTTGCTGGCAGAACTGGCCTGTATTTGGAATTGTGTATGATTTCACTTAGTAGTAGACCATGTTACATTTGCTTCTTGTCTCGGTCGTTACAATAAGGCTACTTTTACAAGAAAAAACAAATCTTATTACAGTTCTTAACTAGCATTTCAGAAGGGTCATAAACATTGTGTCATCAGTAATAAAAAGCTGGTGACTAAACAGAAATGGAAAAAAAATGTATAATGGCATTTCATTGTTTAAGGTTTAAGCTCCACTGCATAATGCTGTGAGGGTCTTCAGAAGCATTCTCTCCTCCAGTGTGGATGGAGGGATGTGTCACTCAAACACCATGTGGATGCTGTCTATCAGTGGACTGTGTGCTAAGGACCAGCTGTGGTTGCCTAGCAGTTTCTGCCTGCTGACTGACCCCTGGGGTATAACACTTGACAGTCAGAAATCAAAAAGTTCACCCCAACTAGGCCACTGCTTTGTATGGTGAATTATGAAGTCAGTGATCTTCCTCTTGACATGGGAGATGAATAGAACCATCATATCTTGCCTCGAATCATATTATGATTTCTTGTGGTTGGTCCCAGTTGCTCTCACACCTTGCCCAAAGACATTTTGGACCTCCAGGAGCTAAAAGTCTTCGTGGTTAGCACTGACACTTCCAGACTCACTTTTGGCTGTGGTACCAGTATGTGTGTGGCCACAGATGTTTTACAATTGCCACAGGTGTCTCCAGAGGAGCCTTTGCAGGAAAAGTTCCTGCCAGGTGTCCTTCTGCCCCTGTGAAAGAAGGAATATGGACAATTCCTGACATCTAGCAGGGGAGTTCCACACCCAGCAGTTCTTACATCACTTTCTCATTGCTCCAGCTTTTGCACGCAAAATTCTTGCGAAGCAATTTTTCTAACAAGCTCAAAATCTGAACTAAGGCTGTAACAGTGCCTTCCTCATTACTATAATGTCTTTCTAGTTATCAATTATTGGGGCTTATTATGTGAAAATTAGAAATACATTATTACCAGAAAATCCATTCTCTCAATTGTGCAGACTTTTTCAACCTGACATAAACTCCTAAAATCTGAATTGTTTGCCATGAAACAGACCTTTTTTTCTTCATGAAGATGTCAGAGAATTTCAATTTCAGCTAATTCTTGCAATCCTAATGAGCTTCCTTCTCTAAGGAACTGTCAATGCTCTTCATGCTGTAATAGTTCCAGGAACAATTGGAAACCACTTGGATAATAACATAAGGTTTTTTAGATCAATATCACTTTTGTAATGTGAAACTTCTGGCAGATCTGACTATCTAAGCTGTATTTTTTTTTCTTTCTTTGCTTTTTCTGGTGAGGGTTTTCCTGAAAAGATCCTAGGCACTGAGAAAGCTTGATACAATTAGGCACACTAGGAGGTGACAATCAAGAAGTTGATGGATAGAGTTCATTATATGATACTGGACAATTCTAGTGTTGCGGCATGGTACAGATGATTTCCAAACAGGAGGCTGCTTCTTTTATGCATTTCATGTATTTTACTTTTTATTCTGTAAGGATTGCACACTCCATGAATCTGACTGGAGGTAAACATGTCTTATGAGCCCAGTAGAGACATCTCTTCTGTTCATGTTAATCAGTCAATATATTAAGAGTTATTTTATTTGTGTAGATTGAAGCTTGCATTAACAGAATGGGCTTTTTTTGCTGACAAGTTAGGCTGATTGAATTGTACTACCCTTCAGAAGAATAAATATCAACTCAGGTGGCAAGGGCATGCCTAATCCAAAAGTCACAATAATGACTGGGAAAAGTTCCTGGACTTCAAGAGGCTTCCTATTTGGCATAAGGAAGGTGGATACACAATGCTGTCATGAAGCTTACATCATCTGTCTCCAGACAGCTATTTCTGAATTGATTTCTTGTTCACATCATCTCTTAGGCTTTTTTCTTTCCTCTGTAGAAATGCCAACCTCCTGTTCATTTCAGGATTTCCAGGCCCTGGAGTTAGTTCCCTGGGTGATACTGCAACATGCCTCCTGGCATTTCAACCATATGCTGTACTTCTCCAGAGTAAATCTGCTCAAGGTCTACATGCCTTTGAAAGCTTTAGGATTTCCTTTGATCTGCTGTGAAACCAGAGGATGCCCTGTGTGGTTTTCTGACATCTCTATTCTTATGTGAAGGAAAAGCATGGGTACTTCCCGTAGGCATCCTTCTGAATGGAAGAAAAGAAGTTCTGAGGGAAATGTCTGTAGCTGGCCCCAAACCTGTTTCAGATTTATCAGCCTTGCACTGGAAAAGATCCTGCCCTTCTACATGTTTTTTGGGGGCGTTTTAGTAATGTCTTTGGGCAAGGTACTGTATTTTTACCTGTTTTAACAAGTCCCTCAAGCGTAAACTTTTGAGCACTGTAAAGTAGCTGCTGCTGAGTATCATCACTTGACCTGCCACTAGCAAGTGCATTCGGATTAAGAACTTCCCACTGTTCCTGCAGTCTGGGCTCTGCAGCTGCTTGGGCATGTTGTCCCTGGCAGGGCTGTTGTTTTAATGCTGCTTCTTTCTGTGCTATTTTAGAGCCATTCTTTTGTTGTTCTTCCTATTCAGCCCATCTGCTGATGTAAGGTTGCTATTTCCTATCTCCCCTTTTAAACAGGACAGTCAAAAAATTGAAATTCCCAGTTTAGCCCCTGCCTGCTCAAAACTTTAAGGCCCCACCTCCTATCTAATCACACTTCAGACCAAAAAAGCACTAGACAAAAGTTGAAAGCCTGCTCTGAACTGTGTAAAGTTTCCCAATCAGGGCTCATTCCGGTACAGTGGGTATCAGAAGGGCTTGTGTCTACCTCTCTATGAAGGAGCCTTGGATCTGTTGAGTTTGTCTCTGTATTCACAAACAGTGAAGGACAGTGGGTCCTGCTTTGCTTCCAGTACAGCATGTTCCTTTGCTGCGAGGCTGAGGGGGTGGAGAGGTCTGTCCAGTTTACGGCACCATCTGCTTTGTTCAGCCAAATCGCTTAATCTTAACCAATTTCAAAGGGAATGAGGTCAAAACTTCAGAGGTGACCTTAACTCTTCATAAAATATTTGCTGTCTCAGATGTTATGAAGAAAAGGTTGTTTCAGAGGAGCAGGGATCACTTGCCAGGATTCCTCCTGACACCTAAATGCACTTCCTTCTCCTTCCACAAATACCAGAAAGCTCATCACTCCTCGGTCCCTGGCAGCAGCAGTAACCCATCCTTAAAATCTCCCCCAGTTTCCTCAGCACTGCAGCTTTCATGGCACCCCACGTCTCTGGATCACATGCTCATCTTCTTACCCATATCTCACATCTTGAATGCTCAGGATGCACCTCTGTACAATGAGAGAGCTTTACTTCCCTGGGCATTTTTCACTGCCATACATCCTATATTCAGCTGGGACCCCCCTTAGGTATCCCACCTAGACCCCGCTGGAGTGAGACCCATGTGAGACCTATTCCAGGCTATCCCTCAGCCAGTCCTTCCCTGCTCAGGCCTCCTCCAGATGTATATTGAAAGTGCCATTAACTGGCTCCCAAGCACTTTCTAGCACAGGGTTTTCTCAAGACAGGATTCTTCCTTTTCTGTAGGTCAGATGAGCACTCTTGAAAAAGATTGCTTTGTAATGTACAGGTACAGAAATACTGCTTTTTTATACACAATACCTACAGAAAATACTTTTCTTTAACATTTGCCCAGAGCTCTTCAGGACTTTTCTCTTTCTTGTGTCTGGTCAGGAGGAAAAAGCACAGACACATTTAGAACATGGGGACAACAGCCTGTCAGAACAGAGTATGTTGCTAGACACACCTTTCTTTCAAGTATTCTCAGCTGGATCCTGCTTTTCAGCTGTGGCTTCTCCACAGGTTTGGATTTCCCCCAGATGGGAGCCAGGAAGGAGTGGTGCTTCCATCTTCTGCGTGGCCCATGACAAGAAGGACTCAGCCAACTGGTGGTTCATCTCAATGCTGAGACAGAAGAAGACAGAGGCACAGTGTGGATTTTGAAGGGGAGTGATCATTTGATCGTACAGACCTCTGACCACCCCTCAGAAAGGGAGGATGTGAAATATTTTTATGTTCATAATTTTTTGGAGGTAGGACAGTGCCTAAGAGCTAGGCAGATCAGAGACAACCAGCAGCACAAGTGCAGTTGTGCTCCGCTTGTGTGGCAACAAGAGAACAACATGTGCTATTTTAGCACCCCACCCTGGTTTGAAGCACAGCCAAGGACAGCAAAGGGTATCAGCAGAAAACCTGGGGATGCAAAAAGCTGCTTTTTATCAGCCCCTTCTATCCTACATAACAGAGGTTTGATCAAACGTGGATGTTGTTCTGCCAGGATTCTCTGTCTGTAAAACATCAGATGCCTGAAAGTTTGTCTGTCGGTTTAATAAAAGACGTTGCCTTTTCCTATAAGCCTTGCTTCACTCTGAAACTGAAGATTTGTTACTTTTTAAATTAATCTATACTTAATGTCCTTTAATCACTTTTTCATGGTGATAAGAGGGCCTTAAGAACTCCACAAAGAAATTATCTTCTTTGATGAAGCTTTAGATATGCAAGCAGGGCTCTCTTCAGGAGTTGTTAGTCCTTGGTGGCCTTTCTTGAGCTTGCTTAGGGTTTTTCACAGAGAATATGAGTGCAGTGAAAGGAGAATTGAGGGTGACTTGGCATTTCTGTTTAGACGAGTGTGTGGGTTCAGATACTTGGAGACAGATCTGCTGCCACCAGAGGGGGAATGTTAGGTTTGGAAAGAGTGCTGTCTTACAAAAGGGAACAAAGCTTTATGCAAGTGTACAGACATGGTGGAGTCTAACAAAAAGGTCAAAATTCGCTGTGTACAATGCTTTGACTGCTTTTTGGCCAAAGGCTGCTGCTGAACAAGACTTTTCCAGTTCTTATGATTTTTACTTTCTACTGGGACATCTCAGCTCCCACAGGAGTGGAGGAGTACAAAAGTGATTTGATTTGCATCAAGCCCTAAAATCCTAAGTCAAACAAGAGTCCAGAGTGCTGCTGCCATCAAGATCCTCTGACATTCAGTGCAACAGGAAAAACAGAGCACCATTCCCACAGGGAGACCAGGCTCTTTGCTGGTGGCACTTCCCATCTTTCCCAGTTGAGCTCTCATGAATGCCATACAGCATCAACACTAATACAAAACCCATTGACTCCATCCTCTCTGGCACAGAGCCTTCTGCCAGGCCCCCCACAGTTGCTCTGATTGTGCAGGATGCAGAGCAGTGAGATCACTGTGTTGAATTTTGAGGAATGGCCAGCAGATGGGAACAATCAGATAAAGCCAGTAACTATCACTGAGGAGGAAAGAAGTCTAATTAAATTCTCCCGAGAAACATGAGAGCTAAGAAAAACCTTTCTTTCTGCTGCTGTCCAGCCACTACTTCAAACCTTCACTCAAAGGAATGAAGCAACTGCCCAGCCCACCTGCCTGAGTGAAGGATCACAGGGCCATGTGAAGGCAGGCTGGGAGAGGCACATCCTCTGCCATTCTACATACAGGAGTGCCTGGAGGAGATCTGGCAAACAGCTATCTCGGATCTCTCCTGGAAAGCCAGCGTGTGCCTCAAAGGTCAGTGAAGAACAGAAAGCCTGCAGAACAGGGCTGCTGGTTTTGGTCAGGCTGGCAAAGGAGAAGCAGGGAGAGGTGAAGGAGAGCACAGTTTTGTCATGGTGTTCTGGAGGACAAGAGCAAGGCCGGCACTGTGGAAGGGTCTCTCAGCCCTGCCTGCCTCTTTGGGAAAGCATGGTGTGGGAGCACGGCACTACTCAGGGGAGAGCGAGGCAGAGGGACCGATGAGACTTTTCCATGGACCCTCAGAAGTCCATGTCCATGTAAATAGACCCTGGCATAAATGAAGAAGCTGGTGCCAGCACTGTAAGTTCTTTGAGACAGGGACCATCATTTTCTCTGACATTTACACAGTCCCCATCACTGCAACAACCCGGACAATGACTTGATCTTTTCAACACAGTTGCACTATTGAATGGTCTGGTTATTATTAGTCAGGTAATAAACACTAATAGCAAAAATTTCAATACCATTCAAGATGAAAAAAATCAGTGGGACCAGTGGTTCCTATTTCTTGCTATGAAGTAATGTTCATTTCTAGACACTATTTCTTTTTTACTTCTCAAATGTAACTTCATTCAAAAGAGGATGACACTGATTACTCCCTGAGGGTCTTTATTTTGTCTGCGCCTGATGCCTGCAGGAGTCTCCCATGCTGCTATAATGGTTTGTACATGACTATTTAGGTGAGTTAGTGCTTTTCCAGGTTGCAGCTCCAGTCCCAGATTTCTTGAAGAGTGTTCTATCTCCACGGGGAGCTGCACACAGGGGCACAGACACTGTCATGCACAACAAAAATAGCATCACGAGGAGAAATCACCCTCTTCACAGTGAGGGCAGATCAGAAGGACTTTAAAAACATGCTTTGACTCAGGAAAAACCTGAAAAGAGTAATTCTGAGGACATCTGAGGCCTGCACATCTCCTCCAAAAGTGCCTAAATAGCAACAAGTGTTTTTAGTCCTAAATGCCAAAGAAATTTACACCACTACTAGATATATATATAGGTCTTTAAAAGAAACCATGCAAAGGTTGGAGGTTGATTCACAGGCTGATGCAGAAGTTCATCCTCAATAAATGACAGCATGCCCCTTGGGACAGGTTAGTACTGTCATCATCATCCCCATCACTTTCTAGTTGTGACAAAATGAGACAAATTACTTCAGTGACCTAGCCCAACAGACTCATGGTGTTCATAAGGGAACATAGCAGCACGCAGCACCTGGGGACATAAAGAAGCGACTTTCAAAAAAAACGCTGGAATTTGAAATGGTTGCTGTGCAAATAATGTATTGCCTCAGTGGCACTTTGTTCTGGTACTTAATTTCCTGGCAACGCTTACCACATAATTTCTGTTCCCTGGCAATAACTAACAACACTACCTGTGCTTTTGCAGATGGTTCAGTGGTTTATAAATCTTCCTACATGCAAGTAATTTGTTTTCTCAATGGCAGGTATTTGCCAGAGATTTTCAACTGTCAAAATAACCCCCTCCCTTGCTCGTGATCTCACCACCATGTACCCATTAGGCTCCTGTCCAGCCCAGAAAGGCCATGGTGACATTCATTGCCGAGTGCTGGCCTGTGCTCTTGTGATGAAGCACTAAGTTGAAGTTGGCTTTGAGAGAGAAGCAGTCAGCTTGGAGGAGTTTAGCATCAGATATATTTATATCAGCTATTTCTGCAACCCAATGCAAAAACAGGGCTGGCTGGGTCAGTGGCAGATGGGGTGAAGAGGAGGGTAAGGAACATGGGGTGCTTTGTTTGTCCTTTTACATCCATCTATGAAATAAATGAGATGGTTATTCTGGCCAGAACCTTCGCCTGGGGATAGGGAGACAGGACAGAGAAAGTAAGAAAGCTCTTAATCCGTTACATTTGTGTTATAATATATGCACTCTGGCTTCAGCTCATGCTGTGGAACAAAGCCTCTCAGGCAACCTTACAGTGTGTGGAGAGGACATGGGACACCTTTGTCACTGTGCCATATGCCTGGCACTCAGCAAGTGGCATGCCCAGGGCTGCATGTGCTGATGGGGTTGAGACCACCAGAAGCATACCCCATATTTGACAGGGTCTGATACAAAACCCTTCCAAAACAGACTGTGCCTTGCCAGTCCCACCGCTGGCTTTATCCCCACCACAGTTTTTTGATAAAAGGCTTGATCTGGAAAAAACACATCTCTCTTAAACCTGGAACAATTTTCTGTTTGGATAAATCTCCTCACTGAAAAGTGTTTTTTGGGAAGGGGGAAGGAAAAGAAAATGTTTTGAAATGGTCAAAGTATCCCACGCCTGTGATTTCTGAACAATAAATTCATTTTTTACTCAAGAGAGTATTTCTTGTTTGGAAAATGTATGGTATTGAGAAAGAGAATATTAACATTACATTAGAATATTAACTCTAGAGAATATTAACATTAAAATTAATTATTTAGAAGCAACCAAACGTGGGGGTTTTTAATGCATCTTAATTAAAGAAGTATCTTTGCTATCTATAATCATGTTGCAGAAAATTTTTACTAGTTTTGACTTTTAATCCTGGTTTAGGAAGGGCAAAGTAAAAGGTCAGGACTGAAGAGTACATTTTCCCACACAGCTCTATGATCAAAACCTTCAGATACCAACAGGCATCTAATTAGGCTTTCCTGTTGTTAAGCTGGGATCACCATGTTGCAGAGCACTTCAGGACAGAGCAGAAAGCGCCTCTCATCATATTGTTAAAGATGTTTTTCCACACACAGAGCAAGTATGCTCCCAAGTCGTCTCAAGTGAAAGACTCCAAAATAAAGAGAAAAAGTGACCTTAGTAACCTCTGACTTTCAACCTCTGTGACTTAAGCCTACAGATGTCATGAAACTGGCTTTAAAATTGCATGAAAAACACGTTAAGATATTTAACTTGCCTTCTTGATTATTTTGAAAATTCCATTACTTTTTTCAAGCTTTTCAGTATTTCTGCCACAACCAGAAATTTATCTTGTCCTGCATGAGAGCTGAGATCCCAAGCAGAGAGAGCTGCACAGGGACACTTGCAGGGGAAGGTGGGGCAGAGTGGGCCTCTCTGCACAACTCCATAGCAGTGGCAATTGTTTAGGCACTGAATGCTCTCTCTGAAAACATCAACAGGCAGCCTTCTGAAAGTTCATGTCTTAGGGCATCTCCCAGAGGTACCCACACCTGAAGATGGAAGAACAATGAGACCTGCAGCAGAGGATACGCCCTGCAAGGGCAATGTTCCCAGATCTTTCCTGCACCTCATCTCACTCATGTTTTAAAAGTATAACAAAGAGGTCTTTGACCAGAGTAAATTTGATATCAGTGAAAAATGGGTCACGACAGAGAATATCAAGCCAGGTGTTTGCTCTGGGTTTTATCCTGAGAGACTGGAAGTAAGATTCACTCAGCTCTAATCAAACTGTGAAAAAAAAAAGAGTGCAAGGCAAGCCTGAAACCTCTGAAACTCTGCCTTATGTCAGCGATTAAATCTTCAGTCAGAAGAGACCAGAGATGAGGGGACCCTTATTGGATCTCTGGTGATTTTAGTGGTGTTCCTTATACAAATACTAGGTCAGAGTGTGGTTCTCTTCTGCAGGAAAGCTGGCTTATAGCATTTACCAAAAAAATCTCACAAGCATTTAACTAGTGCCCAAATTTTATTTCACAAAACAGTCTGCTAGCATGTGACCTTCTTCAAGGCTGTCTCGGGGCCTGACAGTCTAAAGGATCAGATCTCCCTTCCATTACAGACCAAGAAAAGAGATGCTGATAGCCCTCCATGTACTAGGATGAGGGGCGGCGGATAGAGAAAGTATGGAACCACAGGGAAAAGTGAGACCGCTGCTTTTGTAAAGGGAGACGTTATCTGGCAGTTTGCTGAGACTTACTATTATTGGTTTTGAGTCAGGGTCCTTTGTCTCTTCAATCCTGCAGGGAAAAAGAAAAGAGCAAAAATGTAGCAGTTGCTGTTTTAAAAAAGCTACAATTTACCGAAATGTAGCATGGTTACTCAGCTTCATATTTAATTAAGTTCCAGATCCAGGAAATCCATTCATCAAAATTCTGGAATGCTGGAAAACTCACTGAGGAACTACAAAGGGCAGGTAAAGCAAAGGATTTAAAATAGTTACAGATGAGCTGATAAGAGGCTCAAAGAAACAGTTAAATTTGTGTGCAGATAACTCAACCACAGTATCTGGAATGCATAAACATAGCAGGTTTTTTTTATTCTTCTGGCCTTAAAATTTGATCCAAGCCTGGGAGTTAAAAAGTCCCATTTTGTGTAATCAGGTTCTGGTTGAACATGATTGCTGAATTATTTTAAATTGAAGACACATGTCTGGATGTTGAGTTCTGTATATTATTCCAGGATGGTGTCCATTAGGTCTTATCCACAGGGGCTATCTTCATTCCTTATGCATCAGGATTAGCAAAAGGTGAATCATGAATATGGAGACAGTGAAAAGAATGTGGTACTAGTTAAAGGGTGATTTTGGAAATTATCTTGCATGCATTATTCAAAACTTTTCAGTCTCTATTGCACAGAGTCCCTATGGCTGTTTAAAAGTGTTATTTTAAAAAATGATCATACAAGGCATTTGCATTCTTTCATTTTGAGTCTTGAATTTAGCAATGAACCAACATTTGCCTTAACCCCTTGTCAGTCCTAAAGCTTTCTCAAGAGTATGAGATGCTCATCTAATGGTTGTGTTGCCATATGCTGTCCTTCCATAATAGATCTGCCCCTGACCTCTGTGTTTTTATATTGCTGCTTCTACTGGCAGATGGACCATTACATAAATTGAAACATATTTTCATGGATATTCCCCGTGGTAAGAGAGTATTGTCTCGTTATCTCCATGGGGAAAACAGTGTAAATCCAAAGCTGAGTATCTCACCTATCCATATGGTAGGTGAAAAGAAGCATCCTTATAGCATTTGCTATTGGCAGTGATGCCTCCTGGATTACTGAATATACAAGTTCTGAGGCTGCTTTTTTTCTTTCTCGGCTGGCCAAACGCTTGAGTAGCTTTATGACAGCTTCAGGACTGGACTGGGTGCTTTTTAGGCCCTTTGCAGTCAGGTACCACAGATCAATCATCACAGGATGCCTCTGCCCACATCTTTTTCCTACTGCCTTTCCTTGTTCAGAACTCCTACAGGAAAAGTCTCTCACAGTTTTCTGTCCACCAGAATCTTTTAATCAAAATGGCTTTTTTTTCCCCCTTTTTAATCCAAACAAAATTATCAAAAAGAAGACTTTCCCTTCTATTCACATATTTCAGTTTTCCCATGTTTGTAACAACTGTAATAGGAATCTTATCTATCCCTTAATCAACACTATTTGAAAAATCACATCACCCAACCTCTTCACAAGGGAAAACACTTCTGTCAGTATGTGGAAGCCTTGATGACAAAGTCAACAGTGATCCTGATATAATATTTCACAAAAATTGAAAGACATCACCAAAGGCTGTAGAGATGAAATGGCCACAAAACTGAAAAGCTGAACTCCTTGCAAAACATCCTGCTCAGTTTTCAGTCCAGGAAAGAAGAGAGCTTGCTGTGCAGATGGGCTTTCTGATTCAATCACGATGGTATCTCCATACACTGCCTCCTTCCCTCCCTCCTTCCCTCCCTGCTTAGGGAGGACGAATCTGCTGGGCTCTAAATCTTTCTCAGCCAGGAGAAATTCTGAGAGGAGGAAAACAGCTGGGAAACACATCCATGCCTCCTGCAAAGGTATGCACCTTAAATATTACTGTGAGGCGCAGCATCATTTTCCAAAAATCTCTCACTCTCTTAAATAACACACAGCCTATTGTTCTGAGCTGAGCAAGGGTGGAGCTGGCAGCCAGCATGTCTGAGGTCATTGAATAAATGGGCGTAATGAAGTAGTCATGACTAATGTGTGTTATAAGCTTAATATGAACCTGAAAATCCCACAGAGGAGGCATAATATCTTTTAAAAATAGTACTACAGTAATGATTCTACATCCTACAGCTTATAATAGTGCTTAACTGTTTTGAGCTGTTATCATGATGTTATTTTAGGGATTTCTATTACAGAAGATAGTTGCATTAAAATTGCATTAAAGTAGGTAGTTGCCAGACTTTGCTGATGCCTCACTAAGTAACACACAGAAGACACGTGTGAAAGCACTTCCCCTGCCACATACAAATGGGTAATTGACAATATGGCTGGAGGTGACAGCTATAATTAGATTTCTTTCTACACACTCATTCTGATGACTAACCTTGGGCTGGAAAGAGTGTGACACAATTGCCTACTGCTTAGGACAAGGATCCAAGAACAGCCTTTTTTCTGGTGTAGTTATAAAAGCAGGTAAATATTATCTTACCTCTGCAAGTTAGGAAAGTGGGACCCATAGGCATAATTTGCCATGGAGAACACTATTAGCCTTATAGAGGTAGAAATCAGAGCAAAATCAGAGTCACAGGCCGTGACCCAGTCGGTCTGACTCCACTGCCTCTCTGGCTCTTTTCTTCTCCTGCTATAACACTTTACCACATCACTGAGCACCTTGTCGGCACTACTCTGTGTACTTTTAGGGAAGACATGGGAAAGAGGGACTGTGTAGCTTTCCCAAAACCTGGCTACCGAAGAACTTTGATGCATAATTTCCCTTCATCGTGCAACCCTGCCTGCACCATGCTCTGAATCACTCTGGCTCTCCAAAGGCTGGCTCTGCCCATCCCTAAGGTGGGTGGATCCCCAAGCTCTCCTCCTTGCCTGCCTGTTTTCTTTTCAGGACACCTCCCAAAAGAACCATATTTTATGCTCCACCGCCTTTAATCCTTGAAGTCTCAGAGACACGCTATGCTAAAAAGTCCCAAACAAACCAAGAAACAATTCTTGCAAAATAATGCCAGACACTGCTTAAACAAGAAAGAGCTTATGCCAGTAGCTAAACAGGAAGGGAAAAAACTACAGTTTAATACATTAGGCTCCAGCTTTAGTAGTTTTTTATATTGATATAGATGAGTATTTACACAGGGTCCAAATGTACTGACAGACTGACTGAAGATGGATTAGTTTAAGGGAGGAGATCTGACAAGTTCATTGTTTAAAATTGAAACATGAGACAAGCAAATGAAGAGGAACATGAACAAACAGGGGCACACATCCCGTTTTCCTCAACTGGACCAAGTCTTCATCTAGGCTGGGAACAAAGGAGTCTGTCTCTCAGTAGGGTGAGGCTGTTGGAAGGGCAAATGCTGACACTTCCATGGTTCAGCCAGGGTGTTACCCTTCCTGCCCAAACGCAGTTCATCCCCTGTGGTTCTTGTATATAGATAAACAAGAGAAGGAGCATCATAAATATTCATATTTTCATATATATATTTATATGAATGTGTGAGTGCATATGGATGTGTTTACACACATAGAGTACAGCTATATGATTTAACTGAGGTAGATTCTGCATCTGCTTGGTTTGGAATAGCAGAACCATCACCACAGATCTAGTTACCCTGACACACTTAGAATTAAATATTATTCTGCACCTTAAAAACATTGACTATTGCCTCTATGAAGCAAATTTGCCCTTTGTTGTGCTGAAGGACATTGTAAAAGGGAACTATATGTCTTTCATTAAAAATCTCAAACCCTAGAAGCCCTTATCAATGGATTGTTACTGTTTATTAACCTGATTTCTAGCATCATTTTTGCAAAGGAAGTTGGAAATCCACTCAATTCCAAGCAAACATCTTTGAAATCTTAATGTTTTCTATCTTGTATATATGCTTCCTATATATATAAAATCAATGAAAGTTTTCTCTTTTTGCCAGTTTTAATCTCAGCTAACTCCTGCCTTGCTAACAAGCAGCATCATCTTATGCTACTAGCAACACATACATATTTTCACCTGGGAATGAGCTCCAAGTGCCATAAAAAGGAGCAGGAGCTGGATGACACTGGCTGTATTCAAACTGCCTGCAATTGCTGACTAAGATGCAGCTCCTTCTCTCTGTTGATTTTTTTGGTCTCACTTATCTGGCCAGGTTGGTCACCTCAGGTGCCACAGCATCTGGGGTTGAACAACCAGACAGTCTCAGTGCAGCTCTAGGGTGTTTCTCTTCCCCCCAAAAAATCCTTAGCCAAGATTGTCCCAATTCACTTCCCCTGGCTTCCCAGGTGTCCCCTGGGCACAAAGAACACCAGAAAGCTCTGCGGTGCATTGGCTTTCATTTCTTCTGGGAAATGATAATACATCCCCTCGCCAACAGTCAGAAAAGGCAAAAAAAAAAAATTTCAAGACATATCATTAACATAGTGACAGCCTTAAAAAGTCCTGTACCTGCTGGTTTTGGGGCATTTTATACATATCCTTGTATGGTCTGAGCTGCAAATGTACAACTGTGACTTAGGTATGAGCTTGCTGTGATAACACAGCGTAGGCAATAACATACAGCATAGGTGATAACACATATATCTGTGTGGAAGGTAGGAATAAGTACTTCTTATGGAAAACACGATTTGTAGGATTCACATACAGATATATATGTGCTGTTCAGATAGGCAATAAAGTTGCTAATTATCTCAATAACATCCTTAGCTTCTGAAACATTGTCACCTGTGGAGACGTTGTCTTGTTTTACAGACTAGCCTGTGGCTGCTCCTGTTCTTTGCTGTTCTGCTCTTTCAGTGGGAAAAAAGCACAGATTTCTATGCCCTCACAAGTCAGGCAGAATGATAGGAGAACAGGAAACACAGGGAGAGTAAATACAGAAGAAATCAACAAGGAAAACAGGAGAAATGGTACTTCAGAAAGTTCCAAACTTTTCTGCATTATCCATCAGTCCTGTCACAGTCTTTCTAAATTAAAAAGGTTCATGTCTAGGAGCAGCTCGTTACCATCCCTGTAAGAGACTCTTATACAGCAGGTACCGGAGCAGTGTGAAATGTCACATCCTGAGGTTATTTTGTTCAGAAAAAAACCTTCTCATCATTTGGCTGAGTTCTACAAAATAAGGGTAGCGAGAATAAAATGCAGCTGAGCTTTACAGCAGCTCCTGTCCTGTGAAGTCCCTGGAGAATTTGCACTGCAGGACAGTGTGAGGCAATGTGGAGCTTTTCTCTTTCATGCAGTGAAGGCCATAGCTGAAGTCTATTAAAATCAAATGGCTTTTGTTTCACTGCCTTAAACCCAGTCACAGCCCCCTCCTTGTGCTCCTGCAGATGACTGCAGGTAGCACATCTGTCAGTGGGTCTCCTGCCTTAAGTGTAGGATACCCTTGTCCTACATTTGAGAACTCCATATGCTGCTAACAAAAAGAACTAGCTCTGGAGAATGAATATATGTGTTTTATCTAAAGGCTAAAATTGTTTAATTAGAGTTGGGGAATCCTGCAGTAATCCAGACAGGGTTTGACTTTGGGCATGCTGAAGACCCTGTAGAAAATCTGAGAATACATTGTCCATCTTTCCTCACATCCCAGAAATACAAGTGCCTAATTTGTATGGTCAAGCCTATGGAAAAGTATTTGGACTGTGTAGATACAAAAGGAGAAGTCTTTACTCCTAAACAATTTAGCTATGTTGGCAAAGAAAAGGGGGGGTGGAAACCCATCTAACAAACGTGGTAAACAATGAAGCCAACAAAATGCTGCCTTTTGCCAGTGTAAATTAAGTCATCCCAAGAGGTGGTCTAAATATGCAAGCAGAAAAAACCCTTTTTTGCCAGTATAAGCTGTGCCTCCACAGGGGACCTTTGCTGCTTTTGCTGGCAAAACTTTTAATGTGTAAACCAGGGTTGCTGATACTGCCTTGTAAGCACAACTGATAAAAAATAATGTACATTTATAATTCCTTTTGTCTGTCTGAAGTGATCATTTCCACCCTGCAGCGGGACACTGGTGAGCTGCATACACATGGATGAGAATTTGGGTTGCAACACGGTGAAGTGACCATGGGGAGAGCACTATAACAGAACAGGAAAGTCCCAAACTGAGAATGAAATTATAAACCACTGGTCATGCTAACCAATTATTCAGGTGTTGTTTAACAGGATTTTTGCAGTTGAGCTCAGTCATAAAATTATTGCTGCTGTAAATGTATCAGAGTAGCTAAAGTAGTGCTGTCCCACGGGTGATATGGTTACCCCTTCATGGAAACACAGCAAATGTTGTCATCTGAGGGGCAAAATTTCTTTGTTTGACTGGATAAATTGATGTAAAAACTCTGTTTGATTAACCACAAAAGTCTGATCCTCCACTGCTTTTACCTTGTGTACCCATATACTTATCTCTACCTGGATAAGGATGTCAGGGGCTGTTCTTGTTTCAACATAACTGGACTGCAGAGGTGATGACACACATGTAAAGCGGTAATAGCCAGGTCTGATTTTGTAAAGCAGAATCCTCACATCTCTACTTAATCTAGACCACCTTAAAAAGCTTAAAAAGGAAAAAAATATATTGCTCTTTTGAGAAAGCTCCCCTATTTTCCTTGTATAAGATGGGACCTGTCCTACAGCCCTGATCCTCAAACTTCTGGGAATAATTGTGCTTAGAATCTTGCTTAGACTGTGCAAAAAGAGCCAGATGAATGTAAGAACAAAAGACAAGTTTGAGCCCAGATCTAGACCAACACACAACAGTAATTTCACTAATACATAATATATAATATAATATTTAGATATCCAATATATATAGCATACATTTTTGTATATTCTCTGACTGCATTGCAAGGAGGTGTTGTGAAAGTTGTGGCATTAACATAGTCAAGATAGCTTAAAATTTCAAAGATGTTTCCTCTGGTTCCTAGACTGGAGACAGGACAGTACATTCTGCTTGTGAGGGGTCAATGCTCAAATGGCAATGCTCATGAGCAAATATTTAGCAGCCTGACTACCTCTTGGAAAAATATCAGCTGAAGGTAAGTACTTTCACTTGAGCACACAACAAAAAAAGAAAAAAAAAGAAGAGGAAACAAACTAAATAACATTTCCACTCTCACTAAACTCAGCTGGGCTGAATGGGCAAGTTGAGCCAGGATAGAATCCAGCCCAGAGTGATACTGAGGAAGAAGAGAACATCATGGGAACACTGAAACAAAGATGCAGGCTCCTCATATACCAGCTGAGGAAAAGGGGGTGGCAGTGGCATGCATGTGTCTTTGTTGGTATAAAAAGCAAAGAGAGGAGAGCTGTGTCTGCATCAGATGATAGTATTCAATTGCAACCAATATATTTACCATATTTCAGTTTCCATGCAGGAAATTATTAATTTTGCTGATGCCCAGCAATTACACAGCATTTTGCCTCTTCAGTCTTACACATGCGATAAGCAGGTGGGAGCAATTTGCCATTGTAGTGGGTGTCTGTAGCTAGGGCCATTCTTCTTTCTGTTACAGCTGAAATGGGTTGCCTGCACACATTAAACATTGCAGTAATAATCACATCTCCTTTTTTAACTCCGGTTTGGTTGATGACCTGTAAGAACCATCTGTACATTTGACATTCAAAGTGTGGAAGCCAGGGATTGTGGATGATGGGTTAGTGGTCTTGCATGTCCTCCGTATTTTGTGCAGCCAACGGAGTCCCTATGGCTGCTGTGTAAATGCCAATGCCACTCTTCTGCATGTTGTACTCTTGGGTTCTGCCTCATGCTACCCAAGGCAGCCCTGGAAAGCCCCACAGAGTACACTTGTGAGGTCTTTGGACCTTCTGTTTGGAGAAATCAGGGAGAGCACAAACCATCACAAACCAAAATAGTGACCAGCGCAGTTTCAGCTTTTGTCCTGCCTCTGTCTCTACTCCCAGATGCCCACGTGTCCACCCAAGGGAACATCTCTCCTTGCCACACACCCTGTTCCCAGGAGCATCACTGTGATGGAGCAGATGATCACCACCGGGGAGTCTCAGGCAAAGCAACCCCCAAGAGCTGCAGAAGAAACACACCAAGGAAGGAGCCTTCTGCCACTGCCTTGGCAAAGGAGAGTACTTCTGGAAGCATTGGCTCACAACTGAGAAGACTCTGAAGGGCTTGATATTAGACTAGTTTTATTTTATAAGATATACAGAACAGTAAGTTCTTATGGAAGCTGATGTTTGGAAAAGTGAGTCTCAAATGCAGATGAGATTGTTGCCTCACTTCTACTTGACTGTGTCTCTGCTCACTGTGTCACATTACAGAGGAGATGGCTTCTGAGGTAAAGTTACAAATTTCATCTTCATGGTAGCAAGATTTTGCCCTGGAGTTTGGAAAATCAATCCAGAGATGCATAGAAAAAAGCCCCTAAAAAGGCTCATGGCACAAAAGAATTAAACCCAGAATGAAAAGAAAGATCAAGTAGATCTCTATTCCTTCTATATTTAAAATATAGGAAACAGTGTCTTAAACATAGGGCATATATGTCAGAGCTTAGGGCAGGTGTTTTAGAGGTCTCTAGCTCACCATCCCTTAGCTGCAGACTGCAGCCTTGAAGAGTTACAGGCAACACAGCCATAAAATAAACATGAAATATTTCAGTCCAGTGTATTTAAAAGCCCTATTACCATGTAGTCTCCCTTCCAAGGAAATGTAAAGCATCTCCAGAAGCCACACAGGGGTGTCAAAGCAGTCTAATGCAATGAGGCTGCTCAGGGTTTTGAAGCACCCCCATGTCTCTCCCCAGCACTTAGTGCTGTTTCTGCGTGGCTTCACTTGCTTGATTGCCTGCTATCAGGAAAAACCTCCTCGAGAAAATTGCCACTCTCTGGTACATGCTGGGGAATATAACACCACCGTGCCCGTGGTATACACCTGCATTTACCATTAGCTGCTCTCTTAATAATAAATTATTGAAGACATATTTCCTTTAATGTTTACCTAAAGAGGGAGCAGCTAAGAAAAGCTGCACACACTGAATTCAAGAAGGGGATATTTCTTTCCTACTATAAACAGAACTGATTATAAAACCAGAATGCAAACTGAGCTCCTTGCCCTTCAGTTTTGTATGAGGTTACATTTCTTTGCAAGACTCTAATTTCTTCAGTTTTTAGTGCATTCCAACCCAGGGAGATATAAACCAAAGCAAACAAAGTACCCCCCCAAAGGAGTCTCTCCCCCTTAAGCAGGACTTCTATTTTTAATTTTCTACAGCTTTTAAAACATTTGAATGGGAAGCCTCCATCAGTCTTTGGTGGAAAAGAATTCCTGCTGGTCTCTCAGGACGTCCACTCCAGATAATCTCAACTGGCAGCTCGATATAAGACCGATATCTCTTCTCAGAGGGGTTCCTTGCAGTTGCATTTCAGCACTTCCCACCTTTGCAAAGAAATTCTTTAAACAGTCGTATTTTCCTCCCTCAAAGATGAATTAAGAAAAATTTTAAAAAGAAATAAAACTTTAAAAAAAATTGACCTTCTTGCTTGTTGGCAGTGACTCTTCCACACTTTGTTGATGCCTTTTCCCAAAGCATGATCTCAGCAAAAGCCCTGCACTGACTTTGCTCTGGACAGCAGCAGGAACTCAAGCAGGCACCCATGGCAGGAGGTCTGACACTGTCTTTCACCATCACATCTCCGAAAAATTTTGTTTGCCACATCCCTAAGGGCCTGGACCTTCCTCTGCTGACAGTGATGAGACTGCTCAGGAAGCAAAAGAGCTCTTACACCCACCTCATGAGACAAAAGAAAATTGCAAGAAACTGAAATAATATTCTGTATTTCCACCAGTAGAGGAACAGAGTGGGAAAAATTGTAAAATGTGCCTGAAGTATTTACAGGACGGCTCCTTTAAAAAGCTTAAGCTCAAGCAATTTATCTGTCCTTCCAAGAATTTCAAGGCAGGAACTACCTCCTCCTGATCCCCAAGGAAGGAACCAATTGCTTATCAAGAGTGAAAATGTGGCTGAAATGTGATAGCAAAAAACAAAGAGTTCTCTAATAAATTAGAAATTCTTTCTTGAACCTACGGAGTGCAGTCTGCTTGGAGTCTGGTTTAATCTGCTGCCATAAATAAATCCATTGAGGGAATTTTCCATAAGCTTTATCAGACAGCAAAATTCTGTGAGTCACATCACTGCACACTGCATGATGCCTCTGGCAGATTCAACCTGGTTAATATTTATGGTGCAATCACCAGTGACTTCTCGAAACCTTTAAGGCAATATCGCCACAAAAAAAAAAAAAAAAAAAATGCCCCAGAGCTCCTGCAGATGGGCTATCATCATAAATTCACCCAAAAGTGGAAACTCAAATAACAGATGTGTGTTTATAAACACAGAAAATAAAGCAAATTACTCGGTATGTTTTCCAAATGCTCAGAGATGCAAGATATCTTCTCACACAAAAGTCCATATTCACACTTGGCCACATCAAGATAGCTTTCCAGCTTAACTGGGAATTTGGATTGCAATTGCTATTACCAAGAGGCAAATTCTTGACTGGATGTTGCTCTATGGAATGATCTCTGGATGATTAACACCACCATTTACCTCCCTGAAGCAACAGTTGTTTCTTATTCCTGAACTATGAGAGCATGGAGGCATGTGGAAAGATTGTGTCAGATGTGGCAGCCGTTGACAAAAACTTAACTTTTTAGACATCTCTCTGCCTTGAAATATGTTCAATGCCAAAAGGCAGACAAGGGGTTAAAAGCTCTCCCCCATCCCACCTTATCTCTTGCAACTCTTATCTGCCTAGCAGTCCATAATAAATCAGAGAAACTCTTCTTCCATCTGGCTCACTCTAAATTCCTCACTTCCACATGATTTGAGAACATTTTTTTGACCTTTTGTGACTTCTCCGATATTGCACAGAGCAAGAGGTTGAAACCAGGGAAATTTGGCAGGTGTGAAATATGTCTGCAACCAGGTGGAGTCATCAGAGATGCACCTCTCCTGGCACCTCTCCTGACACCTCTCCTGGGCTTTGCTGTCTGCTGCTCTTTCTGCCTTTGAAAGGATGTGCCCAAGGTAGCAGTCCATGGGGAATGTCCAGCATGGATCCACTGCAGAGGGAGTGGTATGAGCAAATAAAAGGCTCAACACCTCTGAGCCCAGACACTGCTTCTTG
This sequence comes from Corvus kubaryi, assembly GCF_017639235.1. Taxonomy (NCBI): domain Eukaryota; kingdom Metazoa; phylum Chordata; class Aves; order Passeriformes; family Corvidae; genus Corvus; species Corvus kubaryi. Next base: position 26,150,530 of record NW_024581137.1, on the reverse strand, counting down.
CATTCCCAGGACCCTTCTGACATTTGTATATGATTAGCAAGAAGTGTGGAGGAGCTGTGGAAGAGACAGCTGTTGGCATATTGGTCAATTTCAGTGGCAAATGTCCCAGACAAAGGGATGTTGTCCCTTTGTCTTACAACTGGCCCTTGATGTAACATCCAGATCTTCTTCTTCTCTCAGAAGGCTTACAAAGGCCATGTGATATCTGCCTGCAGTAGCAAGGGATTAGAGACCTAACCAAAAAATCCCACCAGATCTTTTATTTTTATAAAGTTTCAACTTCTCCTTGTCACATTCAGGAAAGGCTCAGGGTTAGTCACCTCCTTTTAGGTCCCATCTCCAGCCATGTACACGCCCCATACCAGCTGTTGCCCAAAAGAGTCCATGACGCAGAGCAGCAGTTGTTCCCTGAATTGAAATACATCACTGGATCATTTTGTTTTATCCCAGTGATTGCCCAGAATGACAAGGTAGAGAGTGAGAGAGACCCTGGTCTTCAGTGCTCAATGTAAGTCTTTTCTACAGAGCTGGGGCCATGTTATCCAAGAGAGCAAACCCAGTCTGGGAGATGGGATTCTCTGACAATGGTTACCTAAATGCAGCCCTACTTCTTCTTGCTCATATAATTGCCTGCACAAGACTCTTTTATTTAACACATGTAGATTGAAAAATGTAAATTTTTCTTCTCTCTTCTGCCCTACATATTCATTTTCAAGGAAGGGTACAATATGCTCATACATTAACTGCTGCCATGCTGTAATAACAATGTTTGCTTATCCAAATGGTGGTACAATCCCAGGCATTTGGGTAGTGGGCTTACACTGTGCACACATGAATGTGTGTGTGTTTGCCTTTGTGGTATAGTAATGGCTCAGTACAATACAGGCATATGCATTAATAACAATAGTCAGACAGGTTACTGGGTAGTGTAACTGCACTGGCTCCACTCACGTTACCCCTGCTCTGAATCTAGTCCCTTATATCTGTTTCATATAATTAAAACAAAAAAAAAAAACTTTATGGTTTTCAAGTCAGATACCTTTCACCTCAATAAATGTGACATGAGAGAACATAACCTAGAAGGAAGTGATATCTGCTACTAGCAAAATGATTTCTAAAGAAAAAAAGAGCAAAAAGGAAAAGAAAACTAACCCTATACCAACATATGGTATTTAATATATACCTCTAATGGAATGAGCTTCATAATTTATTCTTGGGTTTACCTTTTCATGAACTCTGTCTTGTTCCTGATCATGAAAAATTTTCTGGTGCTTCAGATATATTAAAAGCACATCATCTCTGTCTCCCTTCTCTCATTTCTGTGTATTCACACATTGATATATTTTTCTTGTGCACATGGCACAATAATAGCAGTAATACTCTTTGCTTCTGCTCTGCTTTTTGTCTTAGGATCTTGTGCCAAGAGTTATAAAGAAAAGAGCCTGAAGTTAGGATTTTATATTCATGCTGAGGCCCTTAAATTACAGCCCAAATTTTGGAGGTGCTGGCTTCAAACAGGATTGGTGGTGTGCAATGCCACTGCTCAGGGCACTCATTGCCAGGGTAAAGGTTCAGCTCTCTTGAGCCTGAGGTTGCCTGTGAAAGCCTTGTGTCTGTGGCTGCATCACTGCACCAGTTCTTTGGATGTACAAGTTTTGGCCGGATTGACAGGCAGTCACCCATGGCAGCCACAGCAGGGAATGGGGGCAGGCAGCAAGGCCTAACACCCAGTTTGGTTAGACAACTTTTGTCCAGTGCTTTGGAAAATTCACACGTCACAGCTGCGATTTTCAGGGGCTTCCAAATATTTGTCTCACATTCAAGCACGTTTTTACCTGCCAAAGCTTTTGTGCAGAGCGCCTACTACCAAGGAAAGACTTTTGCTGACCTATTTGAAATGCGTTGCTGTCACCCTGGCTTTGAAATACGGCCTTTTGGTCACATAAATCCTGCAACTCTCCATCCCGTCCCATCAATAAAGCCAGGGTGAGCAGCAGCCTCCCACGGCAGCGGGGATAGCTGCCCTGCTGGCACAGCCCAAGCAGGGATGGCCTGCAGAGGGCCAGCTTGGGAAGGAGTGGGAGCATGCTGCTCATGCCAGGAAAGGATGGGTGTCTGTAACCTGCCAGGGTTTATTTTTGTTTTCTTAACTGAAACAGCTCTGTTGGTATAAAACATGTGCTAAACCAGGCCCCAATCTTCTAAGAAAATCCCAGCTCACATAGCCCCTATTTTATTCCACCATCCATCTCATGTTACAGTTAATGGGAATAACATGTGATTTTCAAAGGACAAATTTTGCCCAACTTTTCCTGTGTATATATTTCCCTCAAATCTCTAGATTTTTGTTGCATTCTTTTGCTTTATTATCGTTAAATGATTTCTATCATTTAATGTCGATTTGTCCTGTTTACTCAATGCTCTCACCAAAGGAAAACGGAAAAATGCATATGCTAAAAGAGAACCCTGGGTGCTTATCTCATTGCACAAATATTGTTTTTTTAGGCAAGTGTGGTCCTGACAGAGTCACTTCTTCTGCCAAAATTCTCTTCCAATTTTCTGTTTCCCTTTTCATCTCTGTTTTTCCCTGCTCTACGCTTTGCATATTTTATTGGGAAAACAAACATACTTTGCAGTCCAAGGACTGGATAGGATGCGTTCATGTGAGAAAACTTCAGAGTGCGTATAGTTTATTTTTTGTGTAATTGATTTTGTAGTAGATAGAAGTTGTGGTATAAACTAACAGGATAATGGTTTTGATCAGTTTCCAATGCTTAATTACAAGTCTGCTATAACTAATTTCCTTCGTGTGCTCACAGCTGCTCTGCTTTTGTCATTGGCTTATTTTTCTTTGAAAATCTGAAAGGCATCAAGTTCTCCTGTGAAAGTCGTCTGCCCTGATTGACTCCTGCAAACGCTTCATTACCACAGTCATTCTGCAAAGCTGTAGATCTGCTTCGAACTTTGCATTCAAATAATTTCTCTTCTTTTTTTCTTTTTAATTAAGGAGGGGAAAATGCTGTTTCGAAACACTATGGAATATCTGGCATGAGACCAGTTTGCTTTACAATAGAAACAGCCTTGTGGGGAGAGCAGCAGAATTTACTGGGTTGGCTGCACCACTCATTTGTAAACAATACATATTTTGAAAGAAAGCACTAGATGATGTTGGGGTGTTTGTTTGTTTGTTTGTTTTTACAGAGATACATGAGATGGCCCCTTTAGCACTGTATTTTAATAGGAAGGTCTACTTAGTGAAATCTCCACCTTTTTTGGTTTTTTGTAACTTTGTAACTCATTAGCAGCTATGCTAATATATTAGAAAGCAGGAGTATCACAGAAATATCCCAGAGAACACCTGGGCTGGAAGCAGAAGCTGGGGGCAAAACTGATAATCTTAACTATCCCCAGATCTGACAGATGTGTAACTCTGTGTAAGAGATAAAGATTAAATCAATGTTTCGTTGGTGTCTTTGGGCCTCTCTCCCATGGCAGATCTATGCAAAATTCACCCTGCTCGTTCAGTGTGGGTTATGGTTGAAGGGTCAGGCTGGGCAAACTCCACACCAGGGCAGGATTAGGCAGAATATGACACACAGATGTTTCCGCCCAATTTTTTCTCAATACCATCCTGCTTTTTTGTCCTAGCCTAAGGTGACCCCTCCCTTATTGATTCCAGTGAAACCTAAATTGGGCTTATTCTCTTCTGGATCTGGACGTTCAGCTCTCATTATTGTCAGACACTCCTTAGTAAATCTTAAGGCACTTGAAATAATACAGTCAAATGAGAACTAAGGCTGCTTGATGGGTTTAAGAGCCATCAGTCCTTATTTTAAAATAGGCAGCTAAATCAGGGATGCGGAGGTAACTTATATCTCTATCTCCTAATGTTAATGAAGACAACATTTTATATCAATGATTGCAAGCAAATGCAAATGTATGTAGATTGTTTACTTAGACAAGAGATTTCATACATTCATCTCAGCATTCCTCCTTCTTCTCCTATCTTTTCACTCAGGAAGAGATACTATTGTTATTCTAGTCATCTTTCTCTTGATTTTATTATCTAACAGAGCCATAAAAATGACAAGAAAATGGATTTTTCAAACAAGAGTCTCCTGTTCCTGGTGTAATTTCACATTGAGCTACAGATACTGACAACATCAGATAGTTTATACATTTCTCCTTTAATTGTATACCACAGCCCCATTTTTAGTGAGGTATTCACCACTACATAATTAAGAAAGTGTTTAAAGTGTCTGTTAGATGCTTGATGTGCAAAGAATTGCAAGCATGAAGCAGCGACTGCTGGAGATGTTGTGCTGGGGTGAGCCTGACTCTTTGCAGAGCCAGGGATGCTCCCTGGGTGCTGAGAGGGGCACAAAAAATGAAAAATAGATGTGAGGGGTAGCAGAGACCAGCCCTCATCACAAAGCCACCAGGCAACACGCATCTGTGGGAGGTTCGGTACTGGAGACACACAGCATAGGCTTTTCGTGAGGGTCTTGCAGATTTGGGCTGAGGTTGGGACTTTGATCAGGGACCTTGCTCAGAACCTCACACAGCCCTTCACAATAAGCCTGATCCAGATGAAATGCAGGTGAAAGCTGAGAGCCAAACATGTTACCTCATGACCACAGGAGTGGTTGAAGGCTCAGAAGGAAACTGATAAACTGCCCTCATTGTCTCAGTGCTCAAGCCATTACGATATTTTGAACAGGATAAAAATTCATCTCATTCTGCTAAACAAAACCAAACACATTCACAATTTGGCCTTTTCTCTGAAAGACTTTGACTAATATTTCTGTGCTACGCAAGGGGATTTGAATACCTCACACCCCATGGTTTTCTCTCCCTGGGGCAGCTCTGCAAATCCCAGCATAAATCAAAATAGCTAGCGGTTAACATCAATGAGCAGATTTGCCTGGTGGTCTGCTAAAGGATCCTGCCACAAGAAGGATCAGAACTGGGCTGGGGAAGGAGGCAGCCAGGGATTTTTTGGTGCAGCTGGGTGCTGATGGATGTGGCGTTTGTCAGGGCAAGAGCACAGCAGAAGGGGGCAAAAGGAGGAGAAGAAAGGTCCATCTCGAAGAATAACTGAGAAGCGCCACTCCCCTGGGAAAAATATTTCTTACATAATAAATATTGTGATTGATTTGGAGTAATGCTTAACAGATGTGGACAGAATATTCTTCCCTAAAATAAGATACTCTTTAATTGAAACAATATTCCTTGTATCACTATCTGCAAATTTAAAGAGCTTGTTTTAGCTTAGGGATAAAATAAGCTTAAGCGATGGGAAGGATAGCCATCTTCCCAAAATTTTTTCAACAGCTACCTCTCATCTCTCAGAATTTTATGTTTCATTAAGAAACTCTGAAGTCCAAAACTGGTTTACAGGGAGCTCAAAGCTGTGGGTTGTAGTTATTTTCATAAAGGCTGTTAATTTTTTTAGCAGCTGACAATAAAAAAGTGTTAGTTTTTTCATATGCAAAGCAAAGGATTAACTGGGAGAGGAACACTAATAAATTTCTTTCCTTAAGGAAAGAGCCAGCAGAGCTGAGGCTTCAATTTGATTTAGCCAAACACTGTTGCCCCTTTCTTCAAAATGCCCTGCATTCCCACCAGCTGGTATCACAAGGAGCATCGTTTGCAGGGAAAATCACATGCAGAATCATATCTACAACTGGCTTGCATAATTACTCCATGTTTTCTCCAGAAGGGATCATCCTGTGGCAATAATTATGTCAAAAACGTGCCCTGAAGAACAATATTTCAGGCAACTGCAGCCATCAAGCAAATACGCTGTATAATTATGTTATTTTTCCCCTCTGAAAGCTCTCACTCATATTTGTGTCTTGCCTGCCTAAGACCCCCTCCAAGGGAAGCAGCAGATTGTTTGTGAGGATAGAACATCTATCAAAGCAGGGACGCTGAAGCCGTCCTGGCCAGGCTCTCACAGCAGCCCCTGGCAGGTCTGGCTCAGATGCAGAGCTATGCTCGGACTTTGCCCCGAGCAAAAGATGCCACCTCTAATATACAGAACTGTCATGAATTTGTTTTTTGTCATAAATGAAGCATGGGTCTGTGCTTTAATTTTCCTCACTGCCCTCTGTCAGGTAATAACCATAAATATTGTCCTGAATCATTAAGTCACAACCTGAAATGTGATCCTGCCCAGTTCCCAATCAGACAGCCATCTGGAAGATGAAAGAAGTCTATTTTCGTTTTAGAATGATCCAGACTCTAATTTGTAGTAACAGTCTTAACAGGCTGTTTCGGAGACATTAACCAGAGGCTGGTGGTGGTTGCTCAAGGAGGGGGCATTGTGTGTGCTGCCTAAGGCATGTGTCGCAGGCAAAATACCCCATCACTGCTCTGAGCCTGCAGCCTCTGTGGCTCTTTATTCCAGCCCCCTGTTTCTAAATGGGCACAGGTTGTGCAAGCAGGGTGACTGGAAATATACAGTGTCGTAAAAAATGCCAACACGTTTGTAGGAGACAGAAAATAGTGTTTCCACAAAGCTAACAGTGGTACCACAGGTCGTATAAATGCCTCCTATCTTAGGGTTAATTCCATGCTGAAAGCAAATATTTTTTCTATGTATAAAAATGTATTTATACATACATATATCTTATGATTTTCTGGCTACTGAAAAAAGTGTTTTCACCATCAAAGCGCTCTTTTATTTTCTCTGTTAAAAGCAAAGACAAAAAGTAATCAAGTGATTATGTGGCTGAGCAAAAGCACTGTCAATCACGGTCTTCTCATTACATATCTGAAACCACTATCCCCTCCTGACCCATGATACCTTTCCTTAGTTAAGGACATCAAAGACCAGCTGTCCTGCGAGTGCCCAGAATGAAATGGGAAGCATGTGCATCGGCTCTCCCTGCCGAGACAGAGGAATGCTGCATTTCTCTGCTCCCCTGACAGCTGCAGTCTCAGGGGTTTCTGGGCAAACCCCACCAGGACTCAATTTTCCCACGTGTGGAATTAGGATGATGCAGTTGTTTGGGAGCACGGTGGATCCACTAACATACATGTGCCATTCTGCGACTAGTGTCTTGAAATTTAGCCATATTAGATGATTTTGATACAAAACACCAAAAGGCTACAGCCTTAACTCTGAAAGTCGGGTAGTTTTTTGATAGCTCTTTTTCTCCTTTCTCCTTAGATCTCCACAGCTGTTTCTCCCTAATTCTTAAACAGGGCTGAAAGCACCATGAGGAGTGCATCCTCATCCTCACTCCCTTGCTCCTGCAAACTAACCAATTAAAGATGGATGTTTAGGCAGGGAAATGTGAGTGTATCCAACAGCAGCCATCTCTCAAGCAGAAATTCAGAGCGGTGACCGTTTGGCTGAGCCTCCTGTTTTCCTTGATGTTTTATCATCCTGGGTTATGTTTCCTTTAAGGCTTACAGAAAGCATTTGCTATAACAGATGTGCGTATCTAAATGAGCTTAGCCCAGAGATTTCAAAATGACCACACAGGGGTCTCTTACAGGTAGAGATAACTGAATTAGCATCCTTCTGAATAAGCCCTTCTATTTTTTCTAAACTGCTGTGAGTTAGAAATAGTGCAGAGAGTAGATAAGGAGCAAAATAAATGCTGTTTGCCTGCATCTCTGCACTGCAGATGTGTGCTAAAGCAGGACTATTTTCTAGCAGGTAGGATCGAAGTGTGTCTTGCACAGAAAAGAGAACAGGGAGGGTAAAATAAGGATTTCATCTTCTGAATGTTGTTGCTGAAGAAGAGCTGTACCCTGCTATACGTTCTGCATCCCCCAAACCAGCTTCTGCCACTGTGAGTGCCCCATTCCCCAACACGGGTGATTCTTTGAAGCCTTTGTGCCCTCTGGGGCGACATTTCCCTTGTGCACAGCACCATATGCATGGGTCTCCTATACATTTCCTATCAGACTGCTGAAATATTGGTGTTTTCATCTAAATTTCACAATAGCAGGAAGTAAAAGACACTCTGGGTGCATTTCCCCATGTATCCCTGCGTGAGGCTTGCTGCAGCTATTATTTGCATCCCAGCAAGGCATTAGCTGGGGTCAGTCTCTGGTGCTCAGAGCTGCATGTGGCAAATGGAAATCCCCACTCTGGACCTGATACATTAACAGAAAAAACAGTCACATAGCAGGGGAAAGAAAATTCCTGGCCAAGTTCCCACTCTCCCGATCACAAACTGATCACTGGAAGAGTGAAGTCCTGGATGCACTGGCACCAGAAGAGTTGTTCATCCTGACCTCTACCGGGCTTACATTCAACCACAGAGGTGAAGAGGTCTGTGGAAAAGCCAGATTTGGACCCTTATTTCTATGACCAAGACACTATTTTTCCTTCTCCATTGCAAAGAAAACCTGTCTAAGTAGCAGCCACCAAAAATCCAGCACGAGCACAAAGCACTGAAAGCTTTGCTAATATTGTCTTTCCAAAAATATGCAAAGGAAGCTCTTTTTCATTATTTTTAAATGTGAAAGCATCTTCACTCTACTATTACAGTGCAATGGACTGAAAATAAAATCACAAGCATGATTTGGCATATCGTACTGTGTCTATTGAAAAATGTCCACTGCAGCCCTCTGAAATTGTTTGGTAAGTTTTCATTTTGCTTTTTTAAAAGTCACATAATTTGGACAAAGCACAGTTGTGAAAATAGGCAGCATGCTGGGTCTTTCTACATTCCATGGCTGTAATAATGAAGCCATTAAATTACTGGGTCAGAGGCCCCAATTCGCAAAGAAATAATACCAGTTTATTATTTCTAATCTTATTAAGTTAGAAAATTGTCTCGAGATGTAACATCAACTTGTAATGGCTGAAGTATTGATTATATTAACCCAATGCTCATGGATAATTCAAAGAGCCTGATTTCATCTAATTTCTGTAATTTTTAAAAGAGCCCAGCCCAATTTTTTATGGCAAAGTAATGCAGAATTATTTCTATAAATAATGAAAATGTATTATAGGATTTGCCAGGAATAAGCCAATAAAACATTCTGTGTGATAGCTGGTGGAGTGGGGTTTTAATCCCTTTCTTCTTAATCTTTCTTGAACCATGAATCTTCTGAATCTTCTTTTTTTTCTTTTTTTTTTTGTTTTCTCCTTTCTTAGTCTTCCATTGTTGTGTCCTTTGGCAATATATACCTGCATATACAGAAATATCCATGAACTTGCTTTATTCACCTTCTAACTGAAATTGATGGGTCCTTTGAAGATTTTATCTAGATAAATATAACAAACAATACCATTTCAGCTCTGACAAACTTGACTCTTCCCCAGTTTTGTACCACAGCTACACTAGCAAGGGAAATGGTGCAAAACTCCATGTCACTTGCTTCCCAGAAGAAAAAAAATGAACTATTTGAATTTGCTCTAAAGTTTTTAAGAAATATATAGTAGTGTTTGCATGTGCACAAGTGATGCATATACCCTTATACTCACAGGCACACCTGGACGTGGTTCAAGGCCCATTAAGCTCAATGGGAATCTTTCCATTACTTCATTAAGCTTTGGATCGAGCCTTGGGGGGTTGGTTGATTTTAAATATATATTTTCTAAGGTTGTTTCTGATCTTTCTCACTGACCTCGCTCTGCACCACTTCCCCAGTTTCCATCCAGGAACCCCAGCTTGAGAAAAGCTGTGTTTGGGGATTTTTCTGCACCTCCTTTTCTGCCTCCATCCCTGTGGCTTTCCTATCAAAGCACTACATGCATTAAGAAAATTAATGTGACTGAAGTTACTGAACCAACCTGAAGGCTAGTTCACTCAAAAATATTTCCTATAAGGATATTTATTAGCTCAGAAGACATGTGTGGGCAGAGCATGTTATTTAGTGACCTGTAATGCCCAAATAATGATCACAATAAATCAGTACTCATTACTATGTAAGGGAGGTCTGGATCGAGTGACTCAGTAGGTAATGAGGTCTAATTTAGTGCCACGGTATTATTTTACCCAGTATTTGGGGCAGGGGGCAGGGAAGCAGGGGCTGAAGGGGGTCTAATTACCTTGGATTTCTCGTGTGATGATGAGCCTCTAACTTTGGCCAGCTGCTTCAGCAGGGTGTTAGAGGTCAGGCCTTTAATTGCTATTGGCTGCATTTGGCTACATTAAGTAAATAAATATTTAAGGTCTGGACCTCTAACACTGGGTTAAATGGAGCAAGACTGGGGCTAAAATCAATATAATGGGATATAGGGAGGGGGTGAAAAGAGCATTGAGATAGAAGATAAAGAATTGAAGTCTTCCTTGATGAATAGGTGAGGGGTGGCTTTAGGTGTAGGACTTGCTGGCAGGGACCAGCACAGTCCATAGCATCCAGGCTGAACGCCCCAATACCTTGATTTTTCAGCTTTTACTTCGAGCTGAGACCCCAGAGGCATTAGTCCTTCTCTCCTCTCACCTGCCACTGGGGTGGGACCATTCCCGCTAACATCAGTGGGCATCCCTCGGTTATCCACAGGGAAGAAAAGATGTGCTACTGGAGACACAGAATGGGGGAATCCCAAGGTTCATCCCCACCAGAATTTGGTATAGTCTGAAGGCACCAGACCCCAGAAGCAGGCTCCTTTATAATGCACATGTGCATCCCAAGAGCAAGATAGTTCTCATATAAGTACAACTTCTGCAACATACTACTCCCTGCCTCCAGGTTTTTAAGGCCTGTCTGAGGGTTAGCTGCACATCAACTACCAAAATTAGTAGTAAGCATTAGGTGCTAAGCTTGCCATTGGCAGGGTTCCTAAGTGAAGTTCTTAGAATTGAAATATCTTAGAAGTTAGTTACTCCATCTTCTGGAATGGCCTTGAGTGATTCTTGTTCTGGGAATTCACAAAAGCAAAGCTCAGTTCTTGCAAGTTGTGAGTCCTTGAATTTCAGGGATACATGGGGCTTTGGTGGCACATGGGGATCCAGACCCCAGCAGAGAGGCACTGGGCTCAGCCTATCTCCTTGGTATAACAGTTCAGGAATAGAATGATATATTCTTTAGCATGCATGAAGCCAAATCATCATCCACAGAAATGCATACTCCTTCTGGTAGAGACTGTGCCAGCTCATCTCCAAGGCTCTGCTTATACCTGTTATGTCTGGATGTTAGGAACAGATGAGGCTCATGGGAGACATCTGCGTAACTCCTACCTGGAAGATTCAAGTGGAAACTAGAACTTTTTCTCACTCTAATACTCAAAGGAGAAAAGAAATGTTTTCAAAAATGATTCTACATCCCAGCTTTCACTCCTTTTTCCTGTCTTTCTCTCTCCAGCCAGAGAGAGTGAGAAGCGGGGAATTGCTCGGTAACTTCAGTCCCACTCTGCTTCAAGACCGAGCCTTGTCAGATGACTTTGAACAGATGCAACAGAAAATCCCTATTTCAGAAAGGTGGGATGGGCAAAGGAAAGAAAAAAGGAAAGAAAGAAGGAAAGTCCAGAGAGTGAGGTGATGTGTAAAGAGCTCAGGGAGAAAAAACAGCAAGAGCTATGTAGCAGCAACCAGTGAGTGCAGAACAGTATCATGCTTCTGCACATTTCAGAGTAGAAATGAGCCATTTCTCTACAGTGGGCATCATTTTAGATGGGAAGAAGAGCAGACAGAGACTAGGCTGTCTGTCCATGAGCTTTCCTGTCACTAGTTGAGGTTAGTGTGCGGGTTAACACTGTGTGCTGCACAAGGCAGCCTTCGACCAACGTGCTCTTCACACCTTGTCCAAAGAACATCACTAGAGCTATTTGTAAATCCCCAAAGAAGAGCTTCCTACTTAGCAACTGTCCTCTGATTCCCTAAGAAAATTACATCTGTGCAATGATGCACATTACCAGAGTGTCCATGTGTCAGCTCCTTCTCTCTCCTCTCCCTCCGTGAGCTTAGTGACTGATTTAACCAAATTCTACCGAGATGTAGGGGTCTCAAATATACGAAATTCTTCAAATTTCTTTAAATACTCAGCCACATAGAGGAGACAGGTCCCAATGGTTCCCATGCTGGCAGAAAAACTGCAAAGTTACCACTCAAAGTCACAGGTACAAGACATTAGCAAATCCACAAGGAGAATACTAGTATGAATTCCCCAACCACAACTAGAGAAAAACTTACTGGCTTCTTGGACAGCAAAGTCTCCAAACACAAACTACAGAGACACTGAAAACCAGATTTCATAGATCTTACAATTTAGAATTCTAGTACTTTATTTTCACATGTATATTCCAAGGACCCTACAGAACAAATTAAGAAATCCCAGAGAGATTGAGGCTGTGAGCAGATTCCAGGATGCAGATAATATACAGAGGATTTTTATCCTAGCTTCCTTTCCCTTCCTTGGTCTTTGAGTCCTCCCTCTTCTCTTTTTCAGGTTATCTGAGTGCTGATAACTCTCAAAGGTTGCAGGTTATAGGAAGGCCATATGTGTGATAATGCATTGTTATTTTTGGCTTCCTCTCCCTCACATTTTTGTTTCTGAATAAAAGGGGTCCTTTGTTCTAGGTGTGGGCACAGGCTGAAGTGAAATACCCAAAGGTCTGGATGTCTTTTTGACATGTCCAGTCAGCACTGATTTCTTACTGTCTGGAGGCCTTTGACACAGCAATCCATTATTTCTTGGTTTAATTCTTTATGCACGGCTTTTCATATTGATTACCTAACATCATTAGTTTTGGTCATTCCGTACAAGAGACAATGGAAAGATCAATTTTAACCATATGAGCTAAAGGAACTTACTCTTAAAGCATCCAGGGACTGGAATCATTTATCTTCTGCTCTCTGAATCATAAATCTTTTACAAGTGCAGCATTAGGTTCATTGTTTGCTACAGCCACATGTGATGTAGTCGGGGATCATTGTAAAAGTGTCCTACATTGCAGAGTGAGGCTGTACCCATAAAGCATATTAATGTACAGTATTGTCATGGAAATTGTTACAATCTGCTGCAGAGGGCATGGTTTTCACAAGAGCTGTGCAAATCATCAATTGTTTTTAATTAGGTGGCTGAACTGTAAAGAGAGAATTTGTTTCCTTTAGACCCAGGATGAAAAATATTTCTTTCCTCAACTAATCAGAAAAAGTTTTGGATCCAAGCAAATAATTTTTCAGGCTTTTTTTAGTAAAAGAAAAGCAAATTTGGAAAGGAAGAGTTAACTTCACAAAGGGATATTGGTGACATTTGCAGAACTGGGCAGAAAATGGGAGGTAGTCTATTTACATGCCTTAATCATGGGTAAGGCTCTCATGCAAGACATAGGAACATATCAGTCAGGCTGGCAGCTGCCTGTTTAGGACCCAGGAAAGAAGGGTGAATGCTAAGTTATAGGATCTCTCTAAAGCACATTCATAAATGCTGTATTGCTTTTCAAGATAATTTATACAAATACAAGAGGACGATTTTAAGCCATGGCCACTCATGCCCTAAATTGCTACAGGGACAGGTGGAGGGAGTGAAAAGATGAGATACCTCTGAGCTCCTGCTCAGAGCCTGTAATGAAGTTTTCCAAGCGAACTGTAAAACAAACCAATTATCATTCTCATATAACAAACAGCAGAGTCCAAACTCTCACAGATACTGCAGCAAGAGGGGAAAGAGACAAGTCATTGTCAGAAGGTTCAAGCTTCAATGACCTGAGTTGATGGAGCTCTCTCCATGGCACTGTTACTGTGGTTAGGGCTTGTCACTGGGAGGGAACATGATCAAAAACAATGGGCCAATCTAAATATCTCTGCACTGGCTCCTTCTGACCAAGATCAATAGAGCTGTACAAATAACAAGAGGAAAGGTATTTTTACTGGCCTTGACCTAAGAAGTAGTCATATGGACATCCAGGCTGTACATTTGCATTTGTTGTGCATAAGGGTTCTAACCTCTCCAAGATATCTGATCCAGTTTTCCAGCTCAAGAGATGTGAGCTGGAACACAATTTGTAATTTTGGATAACCAATCAAGTGGATGAGCTGAAACTTTAGGGATATTTCCCATTCAGGTTTTGTTAACAATCAAATTGGGAGATGAATCGAAAAAGTACTAATATTTTTTTCAATCTTATTAGAAAGAACTGTTCCTTTTTTTAAAAAAAATTAACATTTCCCAACAAGAGTTTGACTCCCTCCCCAGGAGTTTCAAACAAGACATCTTAGTCTTCCCAAAATTTCAACTGTTCTGCTTGGAGAATTCCTTTGGGGAATTTGGGAATTTGCTGCTACATATCTCCTGACCATAAAGTGCTGAGGAAAATAACTGAAAAATAACGGGACTGATCTCCTTCCAAGACATCCAAAGTCATAGTCTCCTTCATTGCAGAGAAGTAATGTCCTGTTGATAAGGCCACCACTCTCACCAGAGACCTGTGAGTAATTTAGACGGTTTAGATATTCTGGCCAACGTTCAGCTGGTGATATCCAGTGGAGCTTCAAAATCCCTTTAGGAAACCTATGCTGAGTCACAAAAATTGAAGACCTAGGAGGTGATAAGAACACAGTGTGAATGAAGTGGTGCTAAAAAGTGCCAGGACAGCCTCAAAGACTTTCCTTTATCTTGGACTGCAATACTTAAGAATGCATCTTCAAACTTGCCCCCAGCTGAGCGTATTTTTATTTCTTTCTTCCAGCTCTCCCTTAACAATGACAGATAAATAGGTAAGTGCAATGCTGAGGAGAAAAAAAAAAAAAAAAGACAACAAAAATTAAGGGATGATATCATCCAAGTGATCCTCCTGCTCAAGAGAGTGGGTAGTATGGAAAAGTCACACATGCAGCAGTTGCATGGGGTGAGCTCAGGGAGGAGCCTGGAGAGGGTGTGTAGTGTGGCATTACATGATACACGGTATCAGTGTGTCTGTGAGTAGCCAGAAGGACCCTCTACAGCATTGACTTAACAGCAAAGGGTTTTGTCTGGCAAATGCTGCTTTTTGCTCTTAGGAAGCCCAGACATTTTTGTAGAGCTGCTGGCAGTGGTAAAAAATACCTTGCTCATATCCAGTAGCAATGTGATTACAAGATGGAGGTTTGGTGTAAAGAAGCAAGTACATGAAGGGCAGACCCTGTGCAACCTACACCTGGAGTAGATAATAAACCGGCTCTGAGGGAGAACATTTTATTCCAGCATGGCTCAAGATGATGTATGAAACCACCAAAGATTACAGTCAGTGATGTCTTGGGAGTGATTTGATGTTTACGGTTAACCCTAACATTGCTTTTGTTTATAGACACTATTTCTAGAGTAATTTTATCTTGTATGGCTTTTATGGAAACAAAAAATATCAGGCTACAGCTTTCATAGTACAGAGGGTGACATGGGTTTGATTTACACTTCCTTATAAACCAGTCCTACAAATATTACTCAGGTGCATAGTTCCTGTGTCCCTGGTGAAATTCACAAAGGAAGTGAGATATTTTTGAGCTTGTGTGTATGACCAGGTAGAGCGTGTCGGACTCACCTAGCACCTCTGGTGTTTGTGCATCCTTAGGCACCAGAATCTTTTCCTTGGAAGACTCCTTCCAGGAACAGATTGGCTCCCCTGTGTTCTTACCCCTTAATTCTTACACATCAGGAAGTTGACCTTACAGCCTCTCTTTACAAAGGGAAACAGAGATACTTTTTTTCATCCTTGAGTATCTCATATGCTTTGAAATTACAGTGAGTGAGACAGATTAACCACAGCCACACCAGCAATGTGATATGACAGGCAGCACAAAATTGAGAATATTCTGCACAGTGCCATGGGATTGGATTCCTCCTCTGGCCCCTCAGGTCCCAGGGTTTTTCCAGGTACAGACTTATATACTCCACCCCGGTGAAGTTCTGAGAAGCAAAATATAGCTGAAGGGAGTAATTAGGTTTAAATCTGTCTGTGTAGAAGCTTCTGGGAAGCTTCTGAGGTGAGCTTTGAGCCTCACAGAGTCCAAAGGATTTCCAGGAAAGTCCATTCCCAAATTATCCCATCTGTCTAACTGTCAACGCTCTTGAAGAAGCACCCAGAAAACCTATGTGAATCACAATACTGAGCTGCAGTCAGGCCTTCAGCAACAGTGAAGTCCATAAGGAAAAAGAATAATACTTTTACTTTTCAAAGAAAGTCATTTATTTTCATGCAACTGTTCAAAGCAAGGGGAAAAAAAAGAAGAAAACCTGTATTTTAAAATTTTGCTGACTTCTTAGCAAAAACAGCTTTCCAGAATGAAAAGGCAGTTTCCCTGCTGGGAATAAATTCCCTTTGGTTTTCCACAAGCATTTTAAAGAGAAAAGATGAAATGATTGTTTAGATTTTTTTTTTTAATGGAAAACCGTAAAAATTGTATTTTCCATCTGCTTTACTGGAGGTGAGAATTCGTTGCTACACACATCTCTTTGGTGACTATTTGGGGAGTCAGATGGAGACTTTACTGTTGATTGTCCCCCATCCCCAATCCCAGGGATTCTACTGGTCCTGTGGGGAAAACACAACCCTGTGGAGGTGTTGCTGGAAACTTCTAGTCCTGTCTGGACCTGAAGCATCACTGTCAAACAAAAGTGAAGCACCAGAGCTGAACTACTGTACCACACTGCACAGCTGTTAAACCCCTTTACTGTGGCCTGGAGACTCAGGAATGGTTACTAATCCTCTTTACTGTTTCTCATGTTTAGAAAGGTACTCTGTCTTCATGGTAGCTGGCATTGCTGTGGCTGCTGGGGTTTGTTATCTCTGGAGTAGCCATGGGGCTGAGGAAGTGCAGGGTCTCATGCTTGACTCCAGTAAGCTGATGGGAAACAAACCTCCCTAGGAGCAAGCACTCTGTAAAATGTCAGTACAGCATTTCTGAAAGCCAGGATGTTATCTGAAGGGAACCACTTGACTTATTCCAAAGGTAATGCTTCCTAGTGTGAAGTTTCATTCCTGATTTATGGCCCGTGGTCTCACCCCTGCGAGTGGACAAAGTGAGCACATATTTAGGCCCAGCTGACCCCTATGTTTCTGTTTGGGTGTTGGCAGATTGTTGGGGGAGAGGAAGACAGTAGAGTTTCACTTTCAGAGCTGCTTGAGTATTCATAAAGTTGGAGTCAGGGAGGAAAACAATTCCTCTAGCAAGGAATCCTGGAATTAACTGAAGAAATTTTTTCTGATTATGAAAAGTGCGGGAGGTGAGCATTTCTGGTTGCTGTTAGCATGCAGCAAATTGAGGTATTGTAGTTTTATCTGTTACCAGAAAAGCCCTCTACTTAAAAAAAAAAAAAAAAGGAGCAGCCCCACCGTCTCATTTTTAACAAGGACCAGCTGAAAAATGAAGGCAAGCAGCACACAGACCATCTTATGTCTGCCAATTCATTTCCTGGCCCTGAAAGAAAAAAAAAAAAAAAAAAAAAAAAAGAAAAGGAGAAAAAAATCCTCTTGTTTCCTCTCATGCAGGCCAAACATGGCAAAGCACCAGGGGAATTCTGAATGGAATCAATTGCACTTGTTACTAACTGAGTTTTCTTTTATTCTTATATTACCAAGGCCTGGATATTCAGCTGCAAGTAATTATAATGAAGAGTTACTGAGTAATGGTTTCCAGATTGCTCCATGATGGGGCATTAATTGAAAGGGACAATTTAAGAGCTTAGGCCATGTAAATGCATTTCTTATTCTGTCAGATCGGGAAATTTCTGCGTACAAGAGGCTGAAATGCTCAGAACTGATAAAGACTTAATAGTAGCCACTTAAGTGAACATTTGGGAAAGGGATTTTACATTTAAGGAATCAAGAATAATTAAAATAAAGTAGAGAGTCAGGGGTTTATAAGGAGTCAGAATGTGAATGTTATCAGCAGCCTGGTAATTCAGTGTGGGGTTACACAAAATTTCCACAGGGGAGGGTGGCAAGGTTTGGTTTCTTATCCCTCTGTCTGATCTCACACTAGTCCTTGACTCTCCTGAGTGAAAGGCCCTATTGAGTACCAAATAATCAAAGGCAAAATTCCCTATAAAGTTAGCAGGATGAGTTCCGAAAGATAACATTGCATTCCTGAATATCTGCCCTTTTCTAAATGTCACTTAAGAGGAAGTACTTCCATATTGGGGAGTTGATTCCAAATAAAATAATTAGCTTCAAGTATGGCAGTCGATAAATGAGATTTTTAATTCTACTGTAGCCAAGCAAATATAAATGAAAAATATCCCTTGCAAATTTTTGTTGCAGTAAAGGGATGAAGTCCTGGAATTTGCAAGCTGTCCAAGAAATAATATTCTCATGATATAACTGATGTTTCACAGATTTTATATAAATATTTGTCTGCACTTAACTATGAAATCAAGCCCTTCTTTTTTTCCTTCCATGGATATTTTATTGCCTTGGCTATTGATACAGATAATAAATGTAAAATACATTTAACCTAGATTAGTGAGTCTTCCTCAGTATTTCATAAATCTGTATTAAACAACAAATTACTACTAATGAAGAGAAATGTTTCCTTTCCTAAAACATTCAGTCACTTATAGGAATAATTCTGGTAAGAAGGTGGGAGAAAGGAGTTTATGTCTTGGGCATTTGCCATTATGTAGCTTGAACAGATGGAAGCCCAGCTACTTGTGATTAAATCACTGGAATGAAGACGGACATCCCTGAAATGGTGGTTCATCATTTGCCCAATCCTACTTGAAGAGCAGCCCCCCTGAAGCAAGCCACAGCCTGCCAGAGAGCTATTAGTAAGATGCCTGGGGTTGAAAATATAAACACCTTGAAAGTGGGTGGTCAGTTCGGGTCAGGCTTAGGGTTGATTCACAGGCACTAAATTAATCTGCAAAAAGGGATGTTGCTTGACTGCAGTCTGGGAAGCAGGGAAGTGCACTGTGTGCCAGTTCTTTGGCTCTTACAAATGAGCAGGCCAGGCAAGAGTCTGTGTTTCACCATCTGATACAAAAGCAAACTGAAAATGAGGGTAGAAATGAAGTAGTTGTCCTGCTGAACCACATAACAAAATCCTCTGAGGTTCACTGAAGCACCTTCTTATGGAGCCATCTTCCCCTCCACTGCCCTGTGTCACTGTTCACCTTCCCTTCCAGCTGCAGGGACAGACTTGGGTCAGGGTGACAGGGAAATGCTACTGACCTGGGAGCACCTGCAGAGGCTGTGTCCAGCCACGTGGGACCTGGCAGGGCTGGAACCATCCCTCCCCACTGCAGTCCTGGAACCTCAGTTGGGCAAGTGGTGGTCACCAGCTGGTTGCTCTTGTCAGAATGGCTGCAAGATATAATTCAAAATCAGACTGAGATGCATCCAATGCACCTTTGTACCTGACATGGTAAAGAGTTAGAATGGTCCTTCAGAGGAGCAGCCCTGCAAATTAAGCAAAGTGAGGCATTTACATGCTGTAAATTATACAGCAACCTGGCAGGGGCCAGGACTGACTACAGATACAGCTGAAACAGAAGATACCTGACAAAATGGGCCTTGTTTCCTTGCAGGATTCACATGTGGCAGGTGCTGGAAGAGCAGGAAGGGATAGTGAGCAATGGCTAAGTGGTTACCTGCAGGACCACAGGAGAAGGGGACCATTCACTTGGCAGGAAATTATACAGCCTGGCTGTCCCACCTCGGGACCTCCATCCCAGCTCTGCTGCCTCCTCCCAGCTCCTGCTCCTCAACATGGCAAAACCCCCAATTCCCTCACTGATGGGAAGCCCTGACTGAACTCTGTGGGGGATGCACACAGAAGCCCTGTCAAAGGGTAGTGAGGTGGACAAAAACCCCCAGTACACCCCATACATCAATGCATCCAGGTCTCTGCACCAGGATGTGCACTGGGGTGGCTCCCTGGGAGCTGCACATTTGGTGGTTTTGGTCTCTCTGCCTCTCCCTCTGGCACTGGATGTTCCTGACATGGCGAAGATCCTTGATCAGCACCACAGAAGATGTGGGAGAAGAGTCTGGGAAATACAGGACAGAGACAGGCTGGCCTTTCTTAGGGTCAGAGAAAAGGGCAGTATGATTAATCAAATATATCTGTATTCAGCTAACACCTGGAGAAGAAAGGGTGCATAGTGCTGCTTCACAGAAGCCACAGGAAAGCAGGTTACTGCAGAATAGGAAATTTAGGAAGGCTTTCCCTATTCCCCTCAAAAACCTACATCAGTAGGAGGACTTTTCTTTAAACTGATGCCATGGCTTTATTCACTGACTAATAAACTTAGACCTGGAATTGCTCCAGTCTACAACTAATTAGAAATTCATCCACCAAACCCACACATATAGAAAATAAATTAATTTTTTTTCCTGCTTTACTATTAAAAGCATAGAAGAACATTTTTGGGGAATAAATAATAGCATCATTAAAAGCAGCTTGTGGGAGACTAGAGGTGGGGGGGGGGGGGGGCAGTTCTTGTTTATCAGTTTAGGTTTCACCCCCAAGTCCAACTCCACTTTGAAATGTAGCACGTCATTAAGGAATTTGTAGTTACAAAGTACAGACACTTGCCCCTGACAGCAAGCATGGCCACTTCTGTTCACAGAGCAAAACCACAACCACTCCTTCCACCTTGCCCCTACTCCAAAACAACAAAAATCCTGATTAACAGCCAGGATCAATATGGCAGCCAACCAAAACACTATCCAACGTAAAGCTTGGTCAAGCTATAAAACTGCCAGCAAAAAACCCAGAAGCAAAGCTTGACGCTGAATTTTTAAGTTTAGAATAATAGTCTAAACACGGAGAAATATGAATCTGATAACCACTAAGGAAGGAGTCTGGGATTTTCATTAGTCACTTGCATGGAGGGGTTGGTGTTGCCGGTGGGAGGTGGGATGCATAACAGCACGGTGGTGAAATGTAAAAAAGGGGCAGAATGGTTCAAATCCTGAGAAGGAAAAGGGAGGGGAAAAGTGTATTTTTTTTAAAAGGCGATTTTACATTAAGTCACACAAGCTGCTGAAAGACTCGCTGTTGTTGCAAGTTCTAGGCTAGGCCAGTGTGATATGGCATAAAAGTTCTTCTGTTTGTGTAAGGAGAATGGGTGTGTGCTCAGTGCCCACAGAATTTAATGGACTGTACACAAAGTTTTCCCTCAACTACTCACCATTTAATTTATTTATTTTTTTATAAGGAAAAGCCTGTGACCCCATCATATAAGGAGAAGTCAAATGCCTCAAGGTAAACCAAATAATTAGACAGATATTTCCTTTGCTTTAAAAATTTCACTAAGAAAAGAAACCAAACCAAAAAAAAAACCACAAAAAACCCTCAAGCCTGCAAAAAACTTGGAGGTGTTTTTTTCTGGTTGAAAGGATCATTGCATAATTGGTGCTTATGCATCTTAACTTTGTGACACTCAGGTTTTAGTCATGGTTAGCCTTTCTGAAAAATAACAGTAGTAATAACAGCAGTGGCAGATTTAAGCACAAGCAGACGGGACATTGCCTCATGGCCCCTTCTCTGTAATGAGCATGGGTTATTTTGGTTGCTATTTTCTGCTCTGCAAAGGACTTGAAAGCACTCATACATAACTCCTGGCACCAATCCATACCTTAAATAATACTTCCAGTGTAGCCAAACACAAATTGCTCACCTAGGCAGGATTAAACCATTCATTGTCTACCTGATGCATGTATGTGTACAGAGGTGTAGATGGAAGTACAGGTGTTGATTTTCCATGTATCTGCATATCTTTCATATGGTCATAACACACTGGTGATAGGGAATGTGATTGTTATCTGTGATTTTTGCAGTGAACCATAGAAGTCCTCTCTTCATGTTACACAGCATCATGCCAGACTGTTTATGCACCATTTCCTAAAGCTCTAAAACTTGGCTCTGGTATTTAAAGGCCAAAGCACGAGCTGCTTTTAGTGTAACAAAGCTGATGAAATCTTTTCATTGAGGCTCTTTAGCTACACTTTGAGGGTTTTTCTTTAAAAGTGAAATCCATTCACACCTAATCAGTGAAATTTTTTTCTTGAGAGAAAAAAAGGGGTAAAGAGTAATATGCTATATTGGGGGGAATCAAATAAAATATTTTTATGTGCGTGAATTATATTTTATGTCATTTTCTTTATAAAACTTGACCTCACTGGATGCTCAGGAAAAGCAAGCTAGGAACTAACGCATTACATATTTTAGATAATATATTGTGTGCTGTTCAGTTGTGCTGAAATACAGGCAGCTCAAAGGAACCATCAGCTCCCTCTCACCTCAGAGATCTTCAAAGACAGTTACAAACAGATCCCCAGATTTCTGAAGATGCCATTACTTGATAACTGGGTGCTAGATAACAATACCTATACAGCCTCCATTTGCCCTCACAGCATCTGTTCTGTAAGGGCAAGGGTAGCTTGAACAAGAGGCAATTGGTTCTGACCAACCAAAACTGCACAGACTACTGTATTTGGATTTGCTGGATATAATCGGAAGGTTCAGAGGTCTCTGTGTGACTTCTCATGGTATTCATTCATGCTAAATAGTTCAATTTTTATAGAAAATCTATGAAGATCTTTTCTACATTTTCAAAGCCATCCTGTAGGGTTTAACAAAGTCACACTATGGGCTGTTCTACACTAGTTTACAGATCCTACTCATCCTCTTCTCAATGCCAGAGTACTTTTTGGTAAAGTGGCAGACAGTGGTTTCTGTGTCAATACAGTGTCCCATGGCTTTACAGACACAACAGGAATTTAAGATGTAGAAGACGAAACTGCAGTGCTGATGACAAAACCCTGACCATAATAACTGCAGTCACCTCAGGCAGCACTCCAGGAAAAGTGAGAAATGGATATGTCCCAGGAAGACTACTTCTCTACAGGGTTTCATGTGGCTCTGTACTTCTCACCTAGCCTGACACAGAAAGCAGGAAGGACAACCACAATCCTGGAGCTGCATCATGGCGCTATACTATCCTGTTTTCCTAACAAATTCTGCTCTCAAGCCCGTAGACACTTTCCAAGAGCAACGTTCTGTCCTAGAACATCTCTATCCCACTGAAGGCTTTCAAAGCAGAGCTATGACATTGACACTGGCAGCTACAGAGGTGTGAGCACATTTCTGTCGAAGGACTGCTGGAAATGATCAGTGCAATAAATTCTTTCTTGTTATTATAAACCAGAAAGAAGTAAGACATCAGGTGAATGTTTTGCTCTTTCATATCAATGGAGAAAATGCACCAGAATAGAGGACTACCAATATCAAGGCCCAACAAAAGTAAAATAACAATTATGGTAAAAATGCATTTGTCTGTCTAGTGATACTGAACAGTGAGGCTCCTAAGGCATCTGAGACAGTCAGAGGCAGTGGTCAAGGTTGGGGCATCATGTAGCAGGTGGTGACTAAGTCGGCCTGTGGCCAAGCTACGTGCCTTCCAAAGCAGCTATGGAACATCTTCAGGATGCGTATGTTCATTCTGTGAGAGTTAGGCACAAGGAAATCCTAAGATTTGCAGAAATCTTAGGGTAGGTCTCTGACCACACAAGGAGTTCTGGGTGAATTAACCCGTTATTATTTCAGGGAAAAAATTAAGAATGGTATTTTTATTTTAAAAGCAGTTTGGAAAATATCTCCACTAGTATCTACCACCGCAGGTAGCAGGGTCACAAAGTGTGTTAGTAGTGAGTGAACAACTTTCTTGGAAAACACCTGTGGATGACAACCATTCCACCCCACCTCCCAGAAAACCTGACACTTGGATGGCCACTTATCAAATATAATCCAAAGCAGCTGCAAGCCAGAAAGACTGAGCTGAACACAACCTTCTGCTAAACCTACTGGAAACTATGTCACTTGATAATCACCTGACTGAAGGTAACTTTATAGGGGAGCTTCCAGCCCACACATACTCACATACTGGGTACCCTGGGGCCATTCCTTGCAAAAGGTGCACCAGAAGCTGTGTGTGTCACTGGCAGCCGATGGCAAGAGCTCCCTCTCATCTCCTGAACCTCCACAGGGAAATGAATGTCTTGGGTCATCCCACAGACCTGTGACTTGTGCTTGGCCTTGGAGCTTTTGTCCTTTATGGAAAGGCACAAGAGAAGCCTACAGTAGGACAAATTCCACCTTAACTTACATAATATGCCCCCTTAAACCAGATAATCTGCCAAAATCCTTAATAGGATCATTCAGATACAGCTAAAAAGGCCAGAATTTGCTAGTGACTATTGGGGTCTGATCCTGGTCCTGGAGGACAGTCCCTATGCTCACATTGTTCTGAGACTCACTATGCTGCGTTAAATGGCACTGTGACAGCAAGGTCCACTGCCACATTTCTGACTGGATGCAGTAACGAGGACTGCATCTATACAGTGCTACACGTTTCAGAGGCTCCTGCAAGTGCAGCAATGGAGTTAAACTTTTGCCCTGCAAAATCTCAGCTTTATGAAGTTTTGCATTGCAAATCTTCCACCAGAATATCCAAATTCAAGCATGTATTTTAGTAGGTGATGACACATCTTGTGTAATATACCTCTCCAATGTGAAACCAGTGCAATAAAATAAAATACTTACACAAAAAGCTTGCTATTGTATTTTATTCCTCCCGTGGAGAAGAGTACATTAGAACTTTCCTTGCCTTGTTCTTTACCAAGACTATTGGTTGGTATTACATGGATTAGAGATTTATCAATCTCCTCCCATCAAATATTTTCTCTGGTTTTAAAGAAAAAACCTTTTCAGCAGCTAAGCTTCTGCAGACCTTGTGTAAGTTCATGAGAGAAAAATAGTGTATGCAAGGATGCTAGCAACCTAACTGCATGCAAAATCTCAGATATCTTCCATTAGACTTGGATATTTACTAATGCATAGACATGTACACAGCCCCCAGTGGGGCACCCAAGGGTGAAAAGCACCCATAGACCAAAATCAACTAGGCTTCACAGCTGTTGGACCAGACAGTCACTTTCTGCTGGGGAAAATAATAGCAATAATAATAATAATAATAATAATAGTAATAATAATAATGAATGATCATCCTGGCTTCTTCTAGTTATATAACATCTATAACATCCAGTGTGCAATCTGAGCATGTTCATAATTCATCTTCCCTTAGAAGATGCCTGTACAGACAAGCTTTAGAGCTACTTTGTGAGAAAATCATAAACTGCATTGGAAACTTCTTCCAGGAGCAGGCATTCTTATGCTATACCCCTCTGTTAAGATCAGTGACGACCCTTTCAAACTGAGATGTCCCTTACAGAAATTTCATTTCAAGAACGATTGAGACCATACCAAAACTCAGTCTCTCCCATCGCTCCTCAGGAGAATTGCAACTGACAAGGTCAGTCAGCCCTCCACTGTTCACAGGAATTATAGCACACAACTAGAGAAGAGAAAAGACACCATGCAACTAAAATGCCCCCATTCTACTGCAAACAGAAATACTCAGGTGCCTACTCACAGGGATCAGCTTGTGCGCAAGCCGTAAGCCCTGCTTGCACAATGTGTTTGCCAAGAATCTGCAAAGAGTGGATCACCAAGTGCAAACTGAAGTCTATTTTGTCAGCATTTGTGAGGCAAGACCTAAACACAACACACAAAATGCTCTTTGTGAAACCATGCTGTGATTACAGTTCACCTCCCTCCAAGCATTAAACCAAGAGAGCACCAAGGGAGACTGCTTTTCTCATGCTTTCTCCAATCTGCTTAACTGACAAAGAATTTCCAATATATGCTTTGCAGTCTTGACATGCCAACAAAGCAACTCTAATTTTTGTTCCAGTTGAAGCCTGGTGCTAGTTATCTGATACTTTGCATGGAGTCATCATATTTTCTTCCTCACACACACTATACATTCCTGCATAAGCTTCATTAAATTAGGAGTTTGGAGAGCTTTCTCTTTTAAACCTTGACGTCTGCAGGTGGTTTGACAAGTGCTCTACACTTGAGAGTACTTTTTAAAGTTTGACAGCTTCAGTTTACAAAGATACGACACTAAACCACTGAATTCATCTGATTTGTTCCATTCATTTCAAGAACAGTTAATCAAGCTTGGAAAAAACTTCTGAAAAATAAACTTACCAGGAGACACATACAAGGCAAGCAATTCACATTCTGCAGTTTATTTACTAGTTACCTGTGAACAGTAGCCAGCTAACTTCTACCTAATCCCTAACAAGGTTGCTTTTTCTCCCTCCCATCAAAAATCTAACACTCTGACCTTAATATGAAGTGATGGATTAATTTTACACATGCTGTTCTTAAACCTATGTCACCCTCTGCTATGACAGCAGGATTAGAAGGGAAAGTATAGACTAAAGGCACCCAGCAGATTCCGTGATTTAATTGTCTGAGCTTCTGGCATGCAGGCTTAACTTTGGCTTAAATAATGTCTTTTTCCCTTCAAAAGGTGTCTGTTTGAAATTAATTCCTTTTACTGAAACCCCTAGTTTTTAAGATACTTTGTGCATGACGGAGGTGCTTGTTTGCCTTAATGTTCTCCAAACACTAATCTGAAGCTCTTTGCTGTGGCCACTTTCTGCATCTTGTTTTGGAGATGTCTTGATCAATTAGCGCAATGTCACAGTTACATGTAGTTTATTGTACCTCCAGCTGCAAGCTGTTAATAATAAACTCACCCACAGGACAAACCTGCCATATGGTTGATGGTCAAGCAAGGCTAAAATATGCATTAGGAAAAAAATGCAACTGTCAACATGAAGCTGGATGTGGCTTATTGGATTTGATGCGGGCATCTGACAGCCATGTTTCTTTTAGCAACATTCTGCATTGCAGGTCAGGAATCTGCCTACTGTGGAATATTTTTCATAGGAAGATAAGGAGAAAAAAAAACAAGGAAACATTTGTGAAATGGGGAATTCAGGGCAGCTTAGTGGTGGCCCATTTTTTTTTCCAAAGAGAGAAGGAGGAGTGATTGTTGATCTGAGGCTTTTTGTGTAAGAATGATTATCTAAACAAAGTTTTGTTCAAGTCTTTTTTTCTCAGCAAGGGAGATCAACTGCACAGGACAAGAAATGAAAATGTATTTTTTCCTTACAGATCAAAATGGTTTTTTTCATTACAGATTTAAACTAATTGGACTGTCAAAAAACATGAGCTATAGAGGAAAATATCCAAAGTCTATCTGATTATAGTTATATTCCTGAATTGTAGTTTCTTTGTGCGAGAGAAAAACTCAGCATTTGGATATTTTTTGTAACTCTTGACACGTATTCTAGCCACTCACTGAATGGCACTGGCACAGCTTCTTGCCATGTTGATAACACCAGTGCAGCAAATATTTCCTTTAGCTTTATAAAAGCAGAAGGTATCGTATCTGGGTATGCCATTAAAAAAGACAAATCAAAGAATGACATGAAAGTAAAAGCAAGCCCACCTCTTCACTGGAGGCCTTCAAGTCCTTCCCCCTCACCTCATCAAAGGTCACCTCCCAGTAACTTCATTTATGAGCTGGTGGGTGCACAAACAGTTTTGTTCCACGCTACTGCCACTTTTATCAATGGGAGCAGAAACCAAACTAATTGCTATTCCAAGAGCAATCATGCAGTGAAGACCTTATTAAAAGTCCCAGAGTCCTATTTACATGCAGAAAGACTTGATTTGATTAGTTAGTAATTAGAAGCACACTGTTAATCATGCAATTTAAAAGGGATAGCTGGGAGTCACAGCTCCTAGGAGAATTCTCTAATATACGGGAAAGCATTATTTTTTATTAGTCTCTGTTATTAAGGCCTTGTTCTAGCAAACACTTTTGCATGTGCTCAACTTTAACATCTGACTGGTCTCTCTGATTTTCTTGAGTCACTCCCAACGTCATGAGCAGAACCCCCTGCATACGTCTCTAAAGGGCTAGGCCTGACACACCAAAAAATCCCTATTTCCAATTCCCTATTGGTTTTCCAATGGTATTATTTCCAAATGTATTCCTCTGAGTTGTGTAAAACATTGAAAATGAGGGCAAGCTTTCCTGGTGATTTGGAGACATTTGGTCTTTATTGTTCATTTCACTAGATGAGCAAAGGTACTGTGATTCAAACCTCAGAACTTCAGCAGCTGGTCTAAAACTGGTAACATTAAAACACTTTCCTTCTAAACATGGTTTTACATTAGATGAAAGGTTTTTTCCCCCTTTCAATGCAGTCTAATATTCAAGCCAGGACAGATATTCAGCCAACTGTCTTCTGGGGTAGGGGTGTGCTGTGTGTTCAAAAATGGTTTATTTTTTAGCCACGAACTTGCCTTG
Source organism: Corvus kubaryi (assembly GCF_017639235.1). Lineage (NCBI taxonomy): Eukaryota > Metazoa > Chordata > Aves > Passeriformes > Corvidae > Corvus > Corvus kubaryi. The sequence goes on along the minus strand of NW_024581137.1, from coordinate 26,122,405 downwards.
AGAAGTCTGGTGTTCTATTAAAAAAAAAAATAAAAGGGGTACTTTCTGGATTTAGAAATACCTTTGGTGAAAATAAAATGTCTACATTAATCCAGACCTTTTCTTTTTATGGTTTTAAAAACATAGAGGAATAGTCAAACTGTGGATTTAAACTGATTTCGAGTCCTTAGGCCACCAGCTATTTCTGTGGGTTACTCCTGAAAGATCTATCTGTTAGAATGATTTTTTCTTCCAGCTAGATAAATTTGTACAGAGGCATAAACAGCAAAGAAAGCTCCCAGTTAATAGGACAAGTGAAGCAACCAACAAGAAAAGCCTCAAAGAGAACAAATGAAATGTTCTGTAGATGTGGAGATAGAAGTCTTTTAATGTAGCTCAGGGTACAAAGTCAAGAGCAAAGGAAGAAGAAATGTTAGGGGGACAGTGAGGATTGAGAAGAGAGGAGAAGATCATGAGAAAAATTATTGTGTGAGCTGAACATATATCAAACCAGTGGAGTCCTCAAAGAGGGAATTAGTCCAGATTTATAAGATTCTTTTTTGCTATTTCCAACATAATAAACATGTTTACTTTGATCACAGAAAGTTAACCAAACGTACCAACTCCTGCTAGCATATTTATGAACCATTGCTTACATTAGCAACAGTATGTACACAGTGACACATTTGTGAATCACCACTTGCTTATCGTTGATTCGTGGTTTTTCAGTATTTCATCCTACCTGTTCTGTGTGAAGGAAGAGAGTCTGTAACACATCTGAATCTTCATGATAGCCCTAATTTAGGTGTTACATATATACATTTTCTGTGGCCTTCTGGGCCACCCATCTATTAAATGTCCTGACACCTGGCTGTTTTACATGATGTCAGCTCGTGATCTGGCTTTTTTTACTCTGTTACCAAATCCTGACTTCTTAAAACATTAAATAAAATGTTTCTTTCAGGGTTAATTATTTTGGAGTGTGACAGAAACCAGCACCCATAAAGTTTGTTGACATAAAAAGAGTAGATGTGAAAATAAAAATGTATGCATGTCTACACTGAGCTCCTGAGCTAATGCATTGAGTTTCAGATCTTGACAGAAACTTGGCCTCCATCAGTCTTGACTCTGTTTAAGTGACAGGATGGCTGGCAGCACTCACCAGTGCTTGCAGGATGTACTAATATTTACAAGCAAAAGAAGGTCTCTGGCTTTGTTGAAATAACACCACTTTCTTAATTTGACTGCTGCTCCATAGCAGACCTTAACGAGCAGCTACCAAGGGAGGAGGTAAAGGACTGAGCTTTCATCAAATGCTAATGTTTACCTTAAACTGAAAAAGTCACAATTATATTAAACAGATTTCTGAGGGCAAATTATAAATAATGATATCATTCTTCTGGAATATCATGCTCAGGATAACAATGTAAACACTAAGGAACTCCAAAAGCAAAATGCATAAAGGAAAAAAAAATAAGTTGGACAAGATTTCCTCACATAAACAATTAAAAAATGCTTGCAAGTTTCCTGCCTGGTATTGAGGTGTACAACTGTATGTTGTATGGGGGGAGAGGTGGAAGTGGATCTGGCATTTCCCTTTGACTAGTTGTTAAGGCAGGGAGAGTAGCAAAGTTTAAATCCATTTTCAACCATGGATCTAAAGTCACCTGAAGCTCCTGAGCAATTTAACCTCATGCTACCATTTCTGCTTAATCTTTGAAATAAGCAGGTAAAATATATTGGATTAATGTAATTGTTTCACACTGATAACATTTCCATTCATCTGAAAGGATGGCTGTGTTCCTTGGCAGAATGCTATGGGATTTAGTTGTGTTTCTGTATGCATCTGCACTGAATCGGTTAGCAATATACACAATTAGTGTAAATTATACACTGCTGTTATAAAAGTTATAACTTATTTAAAGAATTTGCATGACCTTCACCAATAGAGGGATTCACAATTTGTAAAGCAATTGCTCTCTTCACCACCCTGTTCAGTAAAGAAATAGAAGAAGGAAACAAAGACTGAGGAATCTGTGTGGGTTTGCCCAAGATTATACAGCAAAACCACAGCAACATGTACAATTACATCTAGACTATAAGAAAATATGTAAACTATCCCAAAAAATATCTGGGTGAAAAGCAGCTCTGTAGAAATTATAATTATGATGCTTTTGATGTTAATGGGCCAGCTTAGTTTTGAACTCACACACAAATACATATAGGACCACTGAACTCACTGGAATTCCCTCCACTGTTACCAGCATGAATTTGGATTTTGGTTCCAGAGGGAAATTTTACACTGACGGCATTTGATTTCAATACATATTAAGACAGAATAAGTCTCTGAAAGGGGGCTTCTGCAGTGATATATAGCAACAGAAAGTCAGAGTGGGATAACAAACCAACAAAACCCTTACTCACGGTGTCTGCAAGGTTCCAGCACGCTGTGTGTAACTGGAAATGTGTATTGCTAAATAAAATAATCAAATAAGTTTTCAACTGCCATTTATAGCAAAATAGCTAGAGAAACCTTTTGCTTTTCTGTGAGGGGAAATCAGACAGACGAAGAGGCACAGCCCAGGCAAGGGAAACATGTGATGCTGTACTGTAGGGCACTGTCCCAAACGCCCCAATGAGGATCCCAGGAGCAGCACAACATCAATGGGTACCTTGTCTTCCACATTTCCACTCATAGCCAGGCAGCAAGACTCTTCCCAGAGTTCAGGTTTTAATGCTTTCTCTGCTAGGAAAAAAATATGCAAATGGAAAGGACGTGATCTGGGCTGTTAAGGTGTTCAGCCAAACAGTGAAATACACAGCCTGAGGAATGAAATAATGAAGCTATCTCTGCTAATGGGCATGAGATCCACAAGTTATTAATCTCACTGGGGGTTTCCAAATACAAATAACAGAAGTTTCATCCTTCAGGTGGAGGTGATTTAGGATTCCAAATCTTCGATGCCATATGGTACACAACTTTGGCGTGTATACTTAACATATAAAATAACTGTTTATTTCCTAGATCACTCTATCAGTTTTTAGATGCTGTAAGTCTAATGTTCATCCCAGCATTTTTCTGTTTTCCACAGATAAGTAGTAGTAGCTTCAATGCAAAATGCCATGAAATCTGCTAAGCCTTTGGAAAACCACCCCAAGGAAGCCTTGGGCATTCCATTGTATGATCATTTTAAAGGATTATCTGTGGATAGACAGAGGAGAGATTGCTGGAACTGGCACCGGCACCGCATCAGCAAGCAAATATGACACAGATGCCGCACACAGGGACAAATACTTGACCACAGCAAACTTGTATTATTGGCTAAACTGGGTCACCTGGACCTCTGGAAAGCAGATCATTGTCAAGTAGGTATGCCTGAATTTAATTGTTTATGTTTCTCAACTTTGAAGCTGTGAATCAGTATAATGAGCAGAATTTGACCTTCACAGGGGTTTGTGGCACATTCACTTTTAAGGTCTTCACCACCACTTTGGATAGCCTTTTGAATGCATCGTCACTTGCAGCTCTCCCTAACACACAGTACAATATTTTTATTTGTGAATTTCTCTAATTTTTTCGCTTTCCCCTGAATGAAAATGAGAGTCCTGAATGACAGATTAACTTCCAGTGAATATCAAAGAGCTTGTAACATTTCTATAAAAGAAACAACATATATGAGTTTTATTCATGTTTCCCTGATGTTATTATCGAGCAGATATTTTTGCATCTTGCATCTTATTTGGGGTCACCACAGGGAACTTGTGCTGCTTTCCAGGAGAGTCTTGGCAGAAGCTATTATGGCATGAATTTAAAAGGGGCTTTAACATGTGGTCTTTCAGCAATCTTCCTCTGTATGTCTAGCTCTTTCCACCACAGTATTACAGCAGCTGTAGATGTGTAAAAGACTCACTTTTTCCCTTCTGCTTTTTATAATGTAATTTCAATCCAAGTCCTGTGACACTGTGAAGCATCTACAGTTCCTGTGGATTTCAATGCAGAAATGCATTCCCAGTATTCGTCAGTATTTCAGAGCTAATTTTGCCAACCTGGAAGCTTTCAGATGGGTAAATAATATTCCATTTCCTACTAGCCTAACCCAACCTTGTAACCAAAAAGCCTCCTCATGTTTGTACGGCTTTTCTTTTTCCTAAGTTTTGATTGAGTAAAGTGATTAGGAAACTAAAAGCTGATTCAGATGGTCCCACGTACTCCATGGGTTTGAAACTTGGCTGCTTCTGTGAATAAAGAAAAAGGAATTGTATAAATAAAATATAGCCAGTAAACTGTATGACTGGCACCATCACTCCAGCAGCACTGTCTTTCAGAGGCAAAATATTTCAGAAAGAAAATAATGCCTCAGTTGAAGTCCAGAACTTTGTGTGATGTTGCTCTGTGTAAAATGTGGCATTTCCTTAAGAAATGTCATTTCTCTAGCTACAGTTACTTTTAAAAAACAAACAAACAAAAAACCAAGTGCCATCTTAGTTAAGGCCCATTGCTATTAATTACTAGAAAGCAGACATGATTCCGTGAGAGCTGCCCAGAGGGCACAGCTGTTTCCGTACGCTGGGTTGTTTTGCTGTACATTACAGGACATGGCTACAGCACCTCTCAGCCCAAGGCGCCTCATACGTGTCACGAGCGCTGTTGTGTTTACACAGAAATGACACTTCGATGGCTACAGGACAGTGCAAGAAGTTGTCAGTGCTTCTTCTCAAATCAAGACATAACATGGCCTGATGCAACTTGGGATGTCTGTGATGGAGACCACAAGTGCTAGTCTTAAAAAATAGTTTTAAGTAGCTTTTCAAAACTTTCTTAAGTCTATGCTGTAAAAAAGAGATGCTTTTATTGCTCTTTCTAAATAGACAGCTCCTTCAAAAGAGAAAAAACTAGGACTACTCTCCTGCTTTTTGTCCTTGGCAAAGATCAAACATTACCTTTTCATCCTCAAATACTTGACTTGCAGTCAGGAAGGAAAAACAACTTTAAAATCCCTTGAGGAGAAAGGAAAAGAGCATAGATTTCAGCTTTATTGCTTTTAAACCTTTTATGCCCCAAACTGAAATATTTGAGTGTCCATGTTTGATGATCTTTATTGGATACATATATCTCTGTTTATAGAAACATTGTTTAATGGTTCAAACATTGAATTGCAAAAATTATTCATTTTAGAGTGATAAAAATATACCATTCTCCATTCTAATAAAATATTGAATACCAGATATAATATAGATTATAGTAGTAATGCCTCTGGTAGGATTTGACAATCCAAAATTGTTTTCATGAATGTCCTGGAGTTAAGGTTAATACACCAAAGAGCTGTTACTCATCAGTGCGTAATACCAGCTGATACAGGTATAATAATCCTGCTGCAACAGCACAGGGCACCGGAGAAATTGCTCTTCTAATCTATAAATATGGGCTGTAGTTCACAGGACGCTTCTCTACATACAAGTCCATCTTCCAGCCAATGTGTTATAGAAAATTTTAAAAAAAACTAGATATGATTAAAACCAAAAAATAACCCCATCTTTCCCCAAAACAATTGACAGTAAAACCAAAGTTCTTACACCTCATATTTATCTTTACAGATACTGAAAATCTTTAACTGGAGTCTTTTTCTTGCTCATTTTTAACATCCCCTTTCCTTCAACTCCCATCCCAAGCTTGACATCATAGGGCATTATTGTATTCATTAGTGTGAGCATTATAGTTGCAACAGGTTTAGGACCATCCTTCATTATTAACAGTAGGATTTATTCTCATTTTACTCTCATACCCTGACAAAGGTCTTGGATTTAATTAAACTTAATTAATTAAAAAGGGGTATGTATCTTTAAGCTTGCGCAGATATAAAGACAATTGTTTTTCTCCAGAGAGGTCAGCTACAAAAATGGCAACTCTAATAACACACTTTGCTAAATTACTCTTCTATTTTCAGCCCAGTGTTATGTCCTTGGTTTTATTTATCTGATGCTCATCTCCATTGTGTCAGAGCTATCCACAGAATGAAACATTCGGTGTCCCAGTAAGAAGGGGAAAATCTACACTTTTTTGCTGCCCCTCAGCTAGGACATAAAATCAGTCAGTTGTAAAAGTTTATACAAAAGAGTGACATTTTGCAACACCCTCTTTAAAAGTGGTCAAGCTTGTGCTTTCTTATGTTTTGCAGGGAAACAACTGAGAAAATTTGGAGCCACCACCAAGAAAATTCTTTCCCTGTCAACTGGACCGTGCAGACCTGGAGATGACAAATTCAATGAACACATGCTACAGAGTGGGTTCTCCTTTGCTTGATTGTAAGGAGTCCCATCTGCTTTGTCTTAAAGCTAACAGGAGGGTTTCTGTGCCTTATCAGATGCCAGATTCATTCCAGGGTTGACGATTTCAGGAAAGATAGCCTTCAGCAGAGAGAACAGTTTTTCCAATATGACAGGGAAAGTAACAAGACTCTGGAATAAACTTTGAGGGCTTAAGATCATAAGAAATAAAATATTTTGTTCAAGTGAGTTCTCTCTCTAAGAGGTAAATACATTAGGGAGAATAAACTTAAGTGTTGTTAAGTCAGGAGGATATCTTCTGTTTCCTTCTAAGAGTCAGGATGCCTATCCTAAAAGTTCAGTTTCTTCTAGATGTCCAGTGTTGCTCAGAGTGGTTGCAAAAAGAGACCATTCTCCAAATCTTACTCTGTTTTAAAGCTAAAATGGCTATTAAAAAATAAAAAGGAAAACAAAACTGAAAAGAAACAACTTGCCAAGTCATCTTTTATAACAGTATCATCTTCAGAGAGGCATGATGAAGGAATTTCCTAAATTTCCTTAACAGAACTCTTTGCTTTTCTTCTATCACTGGAATTGTCTGCAAAATTGCTATTAAAACAAAATTTTGATAACAATTCCGACAGGATAGGATTTTATTTTCTTTATTCCAACTTGTTCTTGCAGACAGCAGAATTTATTAATAGATAGGTCGTTTGCAAGTATAGCTTCTAAGTTACCTGGAGAATAACAAAAACTTAGGAGCGTTTTTCATATAGAATGAGAAGTAAGATTTTGCCTGATTTGTTTAGAGATTATCTCCTCAAAGACAGAAGTGGAGGGGAGTCAGTAAGTAGCTGGGAGGAAGGTTTGCATAGGAGTCCTGACCTGTCCTTCCTCTCCCTCTCTGCAGATCCACCTCTATACCACACTTTGCAGAGCAGCTTTTTCTGTCTGCATTAATTACCTCCACAGGTTACAATTTAGTGTGGAAAAAACTAGTGTGGAAAAAATTAGTGTGGAAAGCTGTCAACTATCTTCAAGCTTGGTTACCACAGAGCTCTTTGATAAGCATTCGCATTCCTTACCTATTTACAGGTTAATAATCACTGCTAACAAATACTAACAGAACAGGAAAGGAAATGCCTACAGGCATACTTGTTACTATACAGTAAAGCAAGGAAGGAGGGCTTCCACAGTGTCCCAGTGTGAGAGAAAATGGCCACTGCACTGGTTGCAACAGGCTTTTCCAGATGGGAGACTCATTAATTTAACAGCAGGCATCTGGAGGAAACCTAAGTTACAGAGATATTAATTATTGCTGAACGTATGCCACAAACCAAAGTGAAAACAATTGGAGTCATTCAAATTCAGCAGTAACCAGTTTAATCCAGGAACAGAAAATATGAAACAGTCTCTTTCAATTTCATGAAAGTTACATCAATAAATGTGTAGTTGTGGCTATAGCAATGAAAGAAATGCAAAAACACCAGCTAGCAGCACTGCCTGGGGAAGGTTGTCAAGGATCCTTTACTGATCAGCACAGATCTTCTTCTAGGATTGGAGACTATCCATGCCCCTGCTCATATGTTTCCTAAACCATAATATTCTGTTAATAAATGCAAGGTAAGCTGATAAACTGGATAAAAGTCAAACTCTGCTTCTTGAAAGATTCTTGGCTGTGATACTTTCACCTTTGTTCTTCATGTGTGACTGTGAGATGCCAGAATAATATTTGACATCAAAGGTGAGGAGGACAATTCTTCCTTGCCTCCTTGAATGCTTTCTTCATCTCCTCTTGCACCAATTCACAGTGCCTGAAACTTATTTTACCAGTGCTTGGGTTCAGCAAATGCAAGGATGAATGTGAGTGTTACCTCTCCCAGCTGCCTGTTCAGCACTCAGGTATTCCTCCAGTTTCCAGCTTCTGTTCCAGTTTCTCTTCAACTTGCTTTGGATTTGTAAGAGGGCAGTCTGTCTCTTCAGTTATGAGCAATTTGGGGAGCAGATGGAGGCTTCCTGGATCTTTGTACAGCACTCTGATTGGATACACTGGTTCTCATACGTCTGCAAAAAAAGCACCAAGAAATACATTTACAAATGTCCCTAAGTAAATATCCTACAGACAAGGACTTGGACCCTCATCCTTTCCATCTCTCTTTTATCTCTCTCTGTGTCTTCACTGCCAGTTCAAGAGACAATCCAAGAAAACCAAATCTGCCCCAGGTATTATTGGCAGACTTTGTGGGAGGCTTGGGTCCTCAACCTCATGTACAGAATTTCCCAGTAAAAATGCACGACTCCACTTGCTCACCAGGGAGTATAATGGGCATGTGGGGATGGAAATTCCAGCCACAGAAAACCTGCCAGGGCAAAACTTGCTCATCAGCTGTCGGCAAGCTAGCAGGAGTCAGAGCATTTGAGAGACTGAGAGCCTTTTTAATTTCTATGCTAGCACAGCCTCTAGACTGGATTTTGCTTTGTCTTCACAACCAGAATATTTATTTCAGGGAACAGGAAAAGGATTGAGGCTGCACACTAGAATTTATGGTTTTGCCAAGAAGCAGAAAGTGTTGCAGTCCTTTTGGTGATTTAACTAGTATGGGACATGCTATTAAATCATGGCGGGACAAATCAAAAAGCAACCTCTTCCCTGACATTTTTGGAAAGCTGAAATTCACACTGCCCCACTGCAGCCCCTCTGTTCTCATCATCCAGTGGCTGAACAGGAGCCAATTTCCTGCTCCCCACATTTCCACCAGGCCCATCTGTAGAGAGACCCTTTGCTTACCACGGGAGCTTCTGCTGAGACAGATGTGTGCTTGGAGTTTGCAGGACACACAGAAGGAGGTAACTTCTCATAGCATTTGCTTCTCACAAAGGGTAAGAAGAGGCCAGCCTGAATTTGGCAAGCAATAACTTTTAAAGCCAGATAAAACCTGAAGAGCTCCACTGCCTGAAAGCTATGAGAACTGCAGCACTATGAGTCACCTAGTAAATACATGAGCTGTCAGTCAGTGAATGGTAAGAGATTAAGGAAGTCTGTGCAGGCTGATGAACCAAGCTTTTTGCTCCATGCCTATTAAGATGTGTAAACTGGTTTATTTCTGGTGCCTGCTCGTGCTATTCACTCTGTCAAAAAAACCCACATAAAATGTTGCCACCATAAATCTGGACAAATCCACAGGATAATCTACTAATATGCCTAACCAAATAAAGATTAGAAAAATATTACTACCGAAGCTCACATTGGAATAACGGTTGCAATTGGAAATGTCAGGAATGTTGGGCTTGAGACAACTGGAGATCAATATATAGCAGCAGATCATAATCTGGATGTTATGCTTACCCTCTTCATATCAATGCACTGCTAATTATTTTTTTCCTTTTTGTTACCAGTGAAGTATCCTTTTTCCTGTTGCTGGGTGTTTTAGTACGTGGATGATGTATTCTTTACTAGGTTGTGGTTTAAAATGTTGCCTTCTGATGGTTTATTTTAGCTTCAAGACCCTGAAAAGGTTTTACACCCAGCCAGGTATCAAGGTAGGAATTTTTTGTTATTCAAATCCTAAATATGTATCATATCTAATGTAAGTTTAATTGTAAGTATTCATTCAAGAAGAATGCAAAATATATTGGACTATTTTAATTCCAGGGCACTTCTGTTTGTAATTGATTATAGTGATCTTCACCCACCTGAAGACACATAAACCACCAAGGAATTTCTCAAGATAGAAAAAACATGTTTTGGTATTTTTTGTCAGAGAGAAATCCTATTATTAAGGGCATCTACTAATTCCTTCTATAAGACCCCATTTTTAATGACCTTAATAAACTAGAACCAGTTAAGCTGAAATTCTCTGCGCCAGGTCCACATCCATATTTCTGTTTATTCATAAAGTTCATGCACAACAGTTTGACCCCCCTGCAAATAAAGTCATTGAAAAGAGCCCATACAAGAGCATTAAAAAGCTTTGAAAATATTTTCCATGAGAAGCTATTGTCCACCTAACTTTAGAGAAGACTTAAGCATGTCAGGTCTGTCCTCTATTTCAGGATGTGCCTTAAGAATGTGCTGTAAAAATTTCTGAAGATTTGCTGAGACTTTTTGTCTCACTGTATTCTGAGATTTTAAGTAGTTGCTGATCATGTTTACTCAGGAGTTAGTAATCAGTGGCAAAACAGCAGAAAACTTATGTCCTTGCTAAACCTGCTGCATCCCTCCAGATCAGCATGGAGCTGGATGCCCCTCCAGAGCCAGCCAGGAAGGGTAAGCAGAGGTGGAGTGGTCCCTCTGAGGGCAGAGGGACTGAGCAGTAGCAGTGCCTGGAGGAGGGGGAGCCAGGGCCATGGCAGGCACCAAGCCTGGCACACACACCTCAAAAGTAGGGAGCAAGGGATCAGGAGACATGGAACAAAGCAAGGACTAGCATGGCAGAGAGACACAGAGAGGAATGTCAGTGCATCGAGTCAGGAGAGAATGTACGGATAGGGCCAGCTCCCACTGGAGCTGAAACGGATCCAAGGAGTTCTCCACCTCTGCATTCCTCTGCTGTCAGCAAATACCTGTGAAAGCCATTAGCAAAGCCTACTTTGCTCAAGCACTTCCCAACTTTAGAGTGATTGCATCTGCAGCTTTCATATTCTTCCAGTATAGCTATGGTGTGCAGCACACGCTGACACAGCCCACTGGCACCTACACATGGGATGTACAGATGCACAAACACACATTTGGTATTTGAAATGTCACAAAAACACAAAGAGCAGGCATAGCTATCTAAACTATACCTACATGTCTCTGATCACACCAACATTCTGGAAAGACCAGAACTTCAAAAAAAAAAAAAAAAAGTAAGGACAAATAAAATTACATTACTTCTTTTCCGTACACAGATGCAACATTTTTGAATGGCATCATGGCACAATTATAGGAGCCCTTCTTGTAGCCCAGGTCATCAGTCTCCCAGTGATACAGATCTCAGAAGGGGACATTTATAGCCTATCAGCTCCAAGAACTAGCTGGTGTATATAAAAGATTCCTGATTCTTCAGCCTAAAGCCTCTGTATTTCCGAAGCCTGAGGGGTGCATGGGAGTAATTTTAAAATAAAGGCACTGTATCCATAGGTCCAGCCATCCATAGAAAGAAAAGGAGTGCACTGCCTTTAAAAATCAAACATATGGCTGAACCCAACAAACCCCAGAGACATTGGCAGTTACTTTTAGAAGTTATGCTCTTACCAGCTAGCTTGCAAAGGACTACTTAAAAGGACACAAATATAGATCTTGCTCAAAAATAGATTTACAAAACAGATCAACAGAAGAGCTTCAATTCATTTTGACCTTAAATGGAAGATCATATTTAGTTTGAATTTAAGATCATTCATTGCCATTTATGAACCCCAACAGCAGAACACACAATGAACAGGAAACTAGAAGTCAAGAATCTGTAACATAGTTAACAATACAGAAAAACAACAGCATGTTTGGCATTAAGGTGCAGATAAAGCTACTCCTAAAAGAAAATGTTTATGTACAAATCTTAATGGCATCAGACCCTTTTAATCACTGGAGCTGAAATAATAATGTACAACTCTTAATACTTGCCAGGTAACATTTGATCCAAGGACATTTTCTAACCTGTATAAACTTCAAGGGTACTTTCTTCCAAGCCCCAAAGGAACGAGTAATTTTTGTGCTTGTGGATGGTCAGAGTCACTGGAAGCATCAGACTGTCCACTGAAACCAGGCAAAACCCTGGAGGCACAAGAATCAGGACCGATTAACTGGACTTCTGCGGTAGCCACTGTGACAATGGAGCAGATGCTGCTGAGGGTCTTAGTGCTGGGAAGGGGCTGGGGAAAAGATCCCTCAGGCACTTCATCCTCACTCCACAGGAATGCCAGTAAGTTCCTGGAGCTGGGTAAGCTGTAGCACCTAAGGACAAATAATGCCTCCAATGAATTTAACCTGAGTTTCTGATGGAGGTTGCTCAGGTTTTTAATCCAACATCACAGGTAACAGACATCTCTTAATTTTCATCTTCAGTTCAAGTATTGAAATTCTTGAGTACTGAACTCAAGTTCAGTTTCTGAACAATAGTGAAATATTTTGCTAAATGATTTCTAGAATGTGAGCTCTATTGATTAATCATTCCAAGTTTTAATTAAACACTTCTCTTCCTGGATCAGATAGATGAGTTTAATTCACATTTCAAGGAGGCATAATTATGAGCCTGACTATTTCAGAGAAAGCAACCCACTCAAACAAAGTTCTAATAAACATTGGATTATAGCATTTTAGAGCCTTTAAAATCTTTCTTTTTGGGTCTCATAACACTTCCCTTCAGCAACATACCTAAAAATATTAAAGCTACTATAAAATTTATTAGCTGGAAGCAGAGTATAAATGTATTCCTTCTCTTACTATGTTTGACCCTGCTACTCCCCTGCTTGTTAATAAACAGTTTCCAATCCCACATAAAATGTGCTTGATACATTATTGGATTGCTGATTGTAACTTTTGTCAGCACCTTAGTGACTGACATCACATAATCACTTGTGCATCTGGTTCCTGGCTGAGATGAATGTAGTCAGATTGGTATATGTTTCATTTAATTGGCTCTGTACCTGGGCCCTGTTTAATGGCTTGAGGAAACCTGACCTATTGATGTCTCGTCCCCTATAAAATCCATCACTTCCGATGCAAATGGCTGAGCATGTGAACTTATTTCACTTGCCATCAGTTATGCTGGGAGCAAAATGTGGTTGGTAGAAAACAAACACCACAAGAATATAAATGCAGCTGGAGCAAATTCTGTTTGAAGTTTGAATGCATCTTCAGGAGAAATTTTTATACTGCTCACACAGGGGCAATTAATAATTTCAATAGAAAACATTATTTTTAGAAATGTCAAAACCCTTGATTAGAAGCTGAAAATAGATAGTAGTCCTCCTATACATGTTATTTAATTCAGTCAGTTGCTGAATCTTTATTTTAAAATGCCTAGGACAGGAAATAGCGATCCAGTCACACCTCATTATTGCCCAATGGGGTCACAGTCCACCTCTGACCTAGAAGTAGGCATAGAGGGAAAGCTTCAAGTGCTCAAGAGGATGTAGTGGAAAATAGTCTGAGTCTTGCAAAATAGTCTGAAATAATATTGAATAATTCCTGTCAGCTTCTAAAACCAATCCTGAGTAAAAATAGAAAATTCTGCAGAAGTGCAACATCTTTAAAAATGACCTATAACTTTGTAAGTGTTGTATTATATTTCAGCTTTGAAAAAATAAAATTCTGAGGCTTATCTAAAGAATCTCACTGAGCGTGAAGGAAGCAATTGCCTGAGAGAAATTACAGTATGCCAGTTATTGCCTACTAAACTACTGCAATATTATAAGAGAGAGAGAGATTTGTTGACCTGCCCAAAAACATTTTTATCCCTAAACTGGCACACCACTGTTTTCTTCACCACTGTAGAATATCATGACTTGATATGTAGAATATCATGACTTGAATTAGTCCCTTAGAAATATTTATCCACTATTCTGAATCTACCTAGATTTCATTAAAAAAAAATCTTGCAGGTTCTTGTTAGTCATCCTAGCAGCTCTGAAAAGAGGGAGAAAGATTTTTAACACGCACATAAATAAATAAAACAAAAATAAAAAAAAGTATATAATTTTCATCAGTATGTAATGGAAATGCTCCCATAACCTTTCCAGACCAGCTAGATCCATACAGCCTTCAAATGCTTCTGTCTCAAATTCTGTTTCTTTCTCCAGCAGTGAGCCTTTATCCTTTTTCAACTACTTTTAAAGAAAATACACCATCTATTTTTTAAAGTTATAGATGGTCCTTGCTAGGGACTTTCAAATCAAGTGGTCAGGTGTGGATAGAAAAATGCTGCTAGCAAGGATTTTCTTGCTATTTTCTAAGCCCGTGAGAGACTTTTCTCTCTCACAGAAGAGGTAGCAGAGTTATGTAAACAACCAAACACCTGCAGCCTTGAGAAGCCTTGCTTATAGTATAGTAGGAAAATATTTTGACAATGGATGTTTTAGGATTTTAGCCAATCACCCCCAAGGGGTGGCTGATCCTTTTCCAATTAGACTGTGAAGAAAAAAGTCTATAAAAGAGTTTGTAAAATAATTAAATAAATCAATCTTGCTGCACAATTTCTGCCTGCTGGATCCTCTCTCCTCCTCCCTATGGCTGCAGGACACGGTAATATACCCTAGGGCATTTTTTTTAATAGTCAGGTGTGTCTCTATCTTCAAGTAATGCAGATAATCAATCCAAGCCTCCCATGAAAAGACACACACTCTGTTTTCCACCATCAGGTCACAGGCGCTGAGAAGACACTCCCCAGTAAAACTTGAAAAGCAACCCCAAATTCTCTAGGAAGAAATTTGTCATTGAATCCTGGCAGACTCATTTGCAACCATGATGAATAGGAGTATTTTTAACATCTGGAGTATTTGAAATTATTTCTATCAAAATGTCTCAGTTCACTAGAATTACACAACAAGAAATCAAGTGCTTTTTGGTGGTCAGAAAAATTATAGTATTCCTTCCCACAGTTCAGCTCAAAGTGCAGATTCCTTTTAAGAAAAGAAAGTTAACTTGGGTCCAGCTGTGGTATATCCATATGAATGTTTTATTGTGTACAGTAATCTGTGCCATCTGCTTTGGCTACTGAAAAATTGGTTAACAATTGTCAGGCTGGTCTTTTTGTGAAATGCCTCAGCTTTGCCAATGTAAAACCATAGAATATGGCTTTTTGTTGCTCTACTGCAGATGAAAACATCAAAATATTTGGCAATGGCATTTCCAGAATTGCAAAATTTTCATATAAAATATTATCTTTAAAAACCCATGAAAAGACTTATGTCTGCTGGTTTATATATCAGCTTCTAGCTGAAAAGTGACTTTTCATATTCCTCAGAGTAAAGAAGGTTTGCCAGAAACTTAGCATTATGAATGAGTTTGTCATGAAATTTTAACCAAGTGTTGCTAATGATCACCTTGAGTATATAAACAACTTTACTGGTTCTTACTGCCCTGTATCTTTTCCCTCTTCTTTGAATCAGGTATATCACAGTTATTTTTCACTTCTGCTTTGTAGAACTAGGTGCCTTGAGCAAATACTGTAAACTAATGTTTGATGACTGAAATTAAAAACAGGGATGTATTAAGTATCCTAAAACAATTTCCTGGGCCATTCCCAGGAAGAAGGAAAGGAAAGGAAAGGAAAGGAAAGGAAAGGAAAGGAAAGGAAAGGAAAGGAAAGGAAAGGAAAGGAAAGGAAA